>NW_028161147.1:0-83491 GCF_964263955.1 Coregonus lavaretus
GTAGAGTATCTGGAGCATCAGCAATTGTGGGTTCGATTACAGGCTCAAAATGGCCAGAAACAAATAACTTTCTTCTAAAACCCGTCAGTCTATTCTTGTTCTGAGCTATTCCATGCGAGAAATTGCCAAGAAACTGAAGATCTCATACAACGCTGTGTACTACTCCCTTCACAGAACAGCGCAAACTGGCTCTAACCAGAATAGAAAGAGGAGTGGGAGGCCCCGGTGCACAACTGAGCAAGAGGACAAATACATTAGAGTGTCTAGTTTGAGAAACAGACGCCTCACAGGTCATCAACTGGCAGCTTCATTAAATAGTACCCGCAAAACACCAGTCTCAACGTCAACAGTGAATAGGTGACTCTGGGATGCTGACCTTCTAGGCAGAGTTGCAAAGAAAAAGACATATCTCAGACTGACCAACTAGAAGGTCAGCATCCCAGAGTCACCTATTCACTGTAGACGTTGAGATGGTGTTTGCGGGTACTATTTAATGAGCTGCCTGCTACTGACCTGTGAGCTTATTTCTAAATTCGAGGCTGGTAACTCTAATGAACTTATCCTCTGCCAGTCACCGGGCCTCCCCATCCTCTTTCATCTGAGAGCCAGTTTCATCATAGTGCTTGATGGTTTTTGCGACTGCACTTCAGAAAACATTCAAAGTTCTTGAAATGTTCCGTATTGACTGACCTTCATGTCTTAAAGTAATGATGGACTGTCATTTCTCTTTGCTTATTTGAGCTGTTCTTGCCATAATATGCACTAGGTATTTTACCAAATAGGGCTATCTTCTGTATACAGTGCCTTGCAAAAGTATTCATCCCCCTTGGCATTTTTCCTATTTTGTTGCATTACAACCTGTAATTTAAATTGATTTTTATTTGGATTTCATGTAATGGACATACACAAAATAGTCCAAATTGGTGAAGTTAAATGAAAAAATAACTTTTTTCAAAAATGTCTTAAAAATGAATAACGGAAAAGTGGTGCGTGCATATGTATTCACCTCCTTTGCTATGAAGCCCCTAAATAAGATCTGGTGCAACCAATTACCTTCAGAAGTCACATAATTAGTTAAATAAAGTCCACCTGTGTGCAATCTAAGTGTCACATGATCTGTCACATGATCTCAGTATATATACACCTGTTCTGAAAGGCCCCAGAGTCTTCAACACCACTAAGCAAGGGGCACCACCAAGCAAGGGGCACCACCAAGCAAGCGGCACCATGAAGACCAAGGAGCTCTCCAAACAGGTCAGGGACAAAGTTGGAGAAGTACAGATCAGGGTTGGGTTATACAAAAATATCAGAAACTTTGAACATCACACGGAGCACCATTAAATCCATTATTAAAAAATGGAAAGAATATGGCACCACAACAAACCTGCCAAGAGATGGCTGCCCACCAAAACTTACAGACCAGGCAAGGAGGGCATTATTCAGAGAGGCAACAAAGACACCAAATAACCCTGAAGGAGCTGCAAAGCTCCGCAGCAGAGATTGGATTATCTGTCCATAGCACCACTTTAAGCCGTACACTCCACAGAGCTGGGCTTTACGGAAGAGTGGCCAGAAAAAAAGCAATTGCTTAAAGAAAAAAATAAGCAAACACGTTTGGTGTTCGCCAAAAGGCATGTGGGAGACTCCCCAAACATATGGAATCAGGTACTCTGGTCAGATGAGACTAAAATTGAGCTTTTTGGCCATCAAGGAAAACGCTATGTCTGTCGCAAACCCAACACCTCTCATCACCCCAAGAACACCATGTTTTTCATCGGCAGGTACTGGGAAACTGGTCAGAATTGAAGGAATGATGGATGGCGCTAAATACAGGGAAATTCTTGAGGGAAACCTGTTTCAGTCTTCCAGAGATTTGAGACTGGGACGGAGGTTCACCTTCAAGCAAGACATTGACCCTAAAAATACTGCTAAAGCAACACTCGAGTGGTTTAAGGGGAAACATTTAAATGTCTTGGAATGGCCTAGTCAAAGCTCAGACCTCAATCCAATTGAGAATCTGTGGTATGACTTAAAGATTGCTGTACACCAGCGGAACCCATCCAACTTGAAGGAGCTGGATCAGTTTTGCCTTGAAGAATGGGCAAATATCCCAGTGGCTAGATGTGCCAAGATTATAGAGACATACCCTAAGAGACTTACAGCTTTACTTGCTGCAAAAGGTGGCTCTACAAAGTATCCATTTTAATTCCAGGTTGTAAGGCAACAAAATAGGAAAAATGCCAAGGGGGGTGAATAATTTTGCATGCCACTGTACCCCCCCTACCTTGTCACAACACAACTGATTGGCTCAAAAGCATTAAGAAGGAAAGAAATTCCACAAATTAACTTTTAAGAAGGCACACTTGTTAATTGAAATGCATTCCAGGTGACTACCTCATGAAGCTGGTTGAGAGAATGCCAAGAGTGTGCAAAACTGTCATCGAGGCAAAGGGTGGCTATTTGAAGAATCTCAAATATAAAATATATTTTGATTTGTTTAACACGTTTTTGGTTGCTACATGATTCCGTATTTGTTATTTAATAGTTTTGAGGTCTTCACTATTATTCTACAATGTAGAAAATTGTAAAAATAAAGAAAAACCCTTGAATGAGTAGGTGTGTCCAAACTTTTGACTGGTACTGTATGTCTTTGTTTGCAAATTCATGTTACATACTTCTACATGGTGTTAGAAGTAGGATCCCTACCTACCTATTGACCTTTCACCCTCTTTGTACTAGGTGCCATCGCTGTGTCCAAGCCTCTGGACTTTGAGACGTGTAAAGACTACTTCCTTACTGTGGAGGCCAGAGACGGTGGAACCCCGCCCCTAAGCGCCGTAACCATGGTAAACATCAACCTGACGGACATCAACGACAATGCACCAATGTTCAGCCGAGACGTCTACACTGCTGTCGTATCCGAGGACACAACCATCGGAGAGTCCGTCGTCAAGGTATGTCCTGTTGGCTCTTTAACATGGACTGGTTCAGCCATGTTTCCGAGACGTCTCCAGGAGTACCCCCAGTCTCTTTAACCTGGACTGGTTCAGCCATGTTTCCCAGACGTCTCCAGGAGTACCCGCAGTCTCTTTAACCTGGACTGGTTCAGCCATGTTTCCCAGACGTCTCCAGGAGTACCCGCAGTCTCTTTAACCTGGACTGGTTCAGCCATGTTTCCCAGACGTCTCCAGGAGTACCCGCAGTCTCTTTAACCTGGACTGGTTCAGCCATGTTTCCCAGACCTCTCCAGGAGTACCCTCAGTCTCTTTAACCTGGACTGGTTCAGCCATGTTTCCCAGACGTCTCCAGGAGTACCCCCAGTCTCTTTAACATGGACTGGTTCAGCCATGTTTCCCAGACGTCTCCAGGAGTACCCCCAGTCTCTTTAACCTGGACTGGTGTCGCGACTTCCGCCGAGGCTGCCCCCCCCCTCCTTGTCCGGGCAGGCTTCGGCGTTCGCCGTCACCGGAGTACTAGCTACTGCCGATCCCATTATCATCACTCCACTTGTCATGTCTTGTCAATCACACACACCTGGTGCTCATTCCCCTAATTAGTATGTGTATAAGTGTTCCCTCTGTTCCCCTTGTCTTTGTGAGTGATTGTTTTGTTGTGAGAGCATGTAGCTCGGTTGAGCTACATTTCACTGGGTTATTTGCCAAGGTGGATGTGTTCCCTTATACAGTGTCGTTTGACGCTTGGGGCGTTTGATTTATGCAAACAGTTTAACTCTGGACTTCGGTATTTTACCTCCTGCGCCTGACTCCTTCTTTCACACCTCGTCACAACTGGTTCAGCCATGTTTCCCAGACCTCTCCAGGAGTACCCCCAGTCTCTTTAACCTGGACTGGTTCAGCCATGTTTCCCAGACCTCTCCAGGAGTACCCCCAGTCTCTTTAACCTGGACTGGTTCAGCCATGTTTCCCAGACCTCTCCAGGAGTACCCCCAGTCTCTTTAACCTGGACTGGTTCAGCCATGTTTCCCAGACCTCTCCAGGAGTACCCCCAGTCTCTTTAACCTGGACTGGTTCAGCCATGTTTCCCAGACCTCTCCAGGAGTACCCCCAGTCTCTTTAACCTGGAATGGTTCAGCCATGTTTCCCAGACCTCTCCAGGAGTACCCCCAGTCTCTTTAACCTGGACTGGTTCAGCCATGTTTCCCAGACCTCTCCAGGAGGACCCCCAGTCGGGTTGCACTCATTTGAACTTTTCTGTTACAAACACACCTGATTCAATCTGAACTAATCATCAAGCCCTTCATTAATAAGGTCAAGTGTGCTCGTTCTGGGATACATCCAATAAGTTCAACTGGATGGGGGTACTCGAGGAAACATTTAGGAAACACTAACCATCTTACTGTGTGTGTGTGTGTGTGTGTGTGTGTGTGTGTGTTGGAGAGTCCCTGCCTAACCCCCCTCTCCTCCTCCTCTAGCTGACAGCTGAGGATGTAGACAGCCAGGTGAATGGTGAAATCCTCTACTCCATCGTCAGTGGTGACAGAGAGAACCAGTTCTTCATAGACCCTCTCTCTGGCATGGTGAAGGTCAACAAACAGCTGGACAGAGAGACGGTGAGCACACACACACACACACAGGTACACACACAGGTAAAAACACACACACACACACACACACACACACACACACACACACACAGGTAAACCCACAGGTACACACACAGGTAAACACACACACAGGTAAACACACACACACACACACACAGGTAAACACACACACACAGGTAAACACACACACACAGGTAACACACACACACACACACACACACACAGGTAAACACACACATCCACAGGTACACACACAGGTAAACACACACACACACACAGGTAAACACACACACACACACAGGTAAACACACACACACAGGTAAACACACACACACACACACACACACAGGTAACACACACACACAGGTACACACACATACATACACAGGTAAACACACACACACACAGGTACACACACAGGTAAACACACACACACAGGTAAACACACACACACACACAGGTAAACACACACATCCACAGGTATACACACAGGTAAACACACACACACACACACACACAGGTAAACACACACACACACACACACACACAGATAACACACACACACAGGTACACACACATACACACAGGTAAACACACACACACACACACACAGGTACACACACAGGTAAACACACACACACAGAAACAAACCAACACTACGGCCAATACAACCACAGCATGAACACTAATAACAACTACTGTCTCTGACACGTACACCACGACATCACCATCACAAACAAACACCTCCACCTTTTATCCTCCTGCAGCTAACTAGCTCCTCCTGACCATTTCTCTCATGGAGGATGTTCAGTTCCTCTGGTTAGAGCATTGCATCCCATCCCTCCTCTTCCTGCTTTCTTCCCTCTTCTTTTATTTGCTTGAAGCGTTCCGAGTGTGTCTTCCAATTCCCTCATAAAGAATTCATGAGTGTGACCCTTGACAGTGCGGAGAGCGGATCTGAGCGCGCTCCAAAGAGAACGCCTGGGCTTGTGGGGGATTAAAGAGCTGATGAAAGTGTGTTTGGGTTATCAGAAAGAGCACAGCCCTGTGTGTGTGTGTGTGTGTGTGTGTGTGTGTGTGTGTGTGTGTGTGTGTGTGTGTGTGTGTGTGTGTGTGTGTGTGTGTGTGTGTGTGTGTGTGTGTCTTCACGCACCACTATTTCCATACAGGTTATTCTAATTTACTCTCTCCCAAGCAGCACTGTGGTTGTTTATTGTGGTTTATTTTTTCATTTCTCAGAGTGAAAGGTTGTTATTTTTGATTTCAGTTATTGCATTTTTCTGCTGTGTTTAGTTAGGCTGTTATTACAGAGCTTTATGTGGAAGGATACCCTGCAGCTAGCGTGGTAGGGAATAAGGTGTGTGCGTGTGTGCGTCTTCACTCCCTAAGATAATAAATCCTGTCTACCTGAGATAGACTTGACAGTGTTCCCTCAGGTACACTCTTAGGAAAAAAGGTGCTATCTAGAAACTAAAAGGGTTCTTCGGCTGTCCCCGTAGGAGAACCCTTTAAAGAACCCTTTTTGGTTCCAGGTAGAACACTTTTGGTGCCAGGTAGAACCTTTTTGGGTTCCATGTAGAACTGGAACCCAAAAGGGTTCTACCTGGCACCAAAAAGGGTGCTCCTATGGGGACAGCCGAATAACCATTTTGAAACCCTTTTGTCTTAGAGTGTAGAGTGAATCTGAGAGACAGAGACAGAAACCCAGGGTACATGCTTGGTAGGACACGCCAGGAATGTGTCAGTCACAGGAGTGTGTTTCAGAGGATCAAAGGATGCGCCCACAACCAATCACAACACACTTAATCAGCGCCCTTACGTCCTTGTTTGGTGTGCTGATATTCAAGGGAGTACCACATAAGGATGCGTATCCAGGAGGATATTTGATTAGAGACTTGTCATCATTGGTTAATGTGTGATGAATTTGATTTGCATGGAAATTGCTGTGTATGATTTTCTCGATCCTATTATCATTATCAGGCATGAAATTATTACAACGTTTCTCGACGTGAAGTTTCAAGGGAAACACGTATTTTTTCTTCTCTCTAGGTGTCTGGTTACTCTCTGGCGGTCAGGGCTCTGGACAGTGGTGTTCCGCCCATGTCGTCAACGGTGATGGTCAACATCGACATCTCAGACATCAACGACAGCCCGCCTACTTTCACCCCGGCCAATCTCACCACTGTCATACAGGTACTGTTACTCACATGATTGACAGCTCTGGTGAACTCTATACACACCGACATCCACATAGACATAGATATTCACACACATATCCTTTCTTACAGTAGAAGCACACACACACACACACACACACACACACACACACACTCCGTCTTGCATCTAATCTAATTTCCCTTCTCGTACTGTCCAATCACAGGAGAACAAGCCCATCGGCACCAGCATTCTGCAGCTGTCCGTCATAGACCAGGACTCCTCCCATAACGGCCCGCCCTTTGAGTTCCGCATCTTATCAGGGAACGAGGGTGGAGAGTTTACACTGGAGTGGGATGGAACTCTGCTAGCCAATCAGGTGTTTAGGAGGGACTTAGCCACGGAGTATGTCATCCAAGTCCAGGTAAGAAGGTCATTTTAGATAATCTCAGTCAACCCTGTTAGTGTTAGCACCAGGTCTTACAACCAGCTGGTCAACCCTGTTAGTGTTAACACCAGGTCTTACAACCAGCTGGTCAACCCTGTTAGTGTCAACACCAGGTCTTATAACCAGCGGGTCAACTCTGTTAGTGTCAACACCAGGTCTTACAACCAGCTAGCTTGTGTAAGGTCTGTTACTAAATCACACATGGAGTTGCATTGTGATTTATGTTTTTTGGCTCTGTGTTAATTAACCGTTTGCTTCTCCCCTACTCCCCATACCTCTAGGTAAGGGACTCCGGTAAGCCCCGTCTGTCCTCCTCCTCTACCCTGACGGTGCGTGTGATTGAGGAGAGCCTTCACCGGCCTGTAGCACTACCCCTGGAGGTCCACATCATCACCATGGAGGACGAGTTTCCTGGAGGAGTCATCGGCCAGCTGCACGCCACCGACGCAGACCCCTACGATGTCCTGACCTTCGGCCACGCACCTCCGTCTCAACGCTCCCTCTTCAAGATCAGTCCGAGAGACGGTAAGATCATAGCCCTGGGAGGCCTGGACTCCGGCCGCTACTCCCTCAATGCCAGCGTGAGTGACGGACGCTTCGCCGTGCCCGTGGCTGTGAGCGTGCACGTGGAGCAGGCATCGCCAGAGATGCTGCGGGAGGCGGTTACAGTACGTTTCGAGAGTGTGCAACCCCACGACTTCGTGGCCACACATCTGAAAAACGTGGTGAAAGTTCTGAAGGTTGCCGCCGCGACGCAGAAGCAGGATGCGCTGCACGTGCTCAGTCTGCAGCCCGTGGGCGGGACCAGCCAATTGGATCTGCTGGTTGCCGTGGAGACGGCTGGGGGAGGGTTCTACAAGGCAGCGTACCTGACCCAGAAGCTGAGCGCCTCTCGGAGGCAGCTGGAGGAAGTGCTGAGGGTGTCGGCCATCTTGGATAAGAACTGTTCTGGGCTGGAGTGTCGCGGGGCCCAGTGTGAGCAGAGCATTGTGTTGGACTCTAACGCTCTCATCACCTACAGCACACCCAGGGTTAGCTTTGTGTCGCCACGCTTCCACAGGACCACACGCTGCACCTGCACTGGTGAGGACATGCACACACACACATACACACCAACAGATATACACTCATGTATCGTATCAATGTACAGTACCAGTCAAAAGTTTGGACACACCTACTCATTACAAGGTTTTTCTTTTCCACATACAGTGAGGGAAAAAAGTATTTGATCCCCTGCTGATTTTGTACGTTTGCCCACTGACAAAGAAATTATCAGTCTATAATTTTAATGGTAGGTTTATTTGAACAGTGAGAGACAGAATAACAACAACAAAATCCAGAATAACGCATGTCAAAAATGTTATAAATTGATTTGCATTTCAATGAGGGAAATAAGTATTTGACCCCCACTCAATCAGAAAGATTTCTGGCTCCCAGGTATCTTTTACACAGGTAACGAGCAGAGATTAGGAGCACACTCTTAAAGGGAGTGCTCCTAATTTCAGCTTGTTACCTGTATAAAAGACACCTGTCCACAGAAGCAATCAATCAATCAGATTCCAAACTCTCCACCATGGCCAAGACCAAAGAGCTCTCCAAGGATGTCAGGGACAAGATTGTAGACCTACACAAGACTGGAATGGGCTACAAGACCATCGCCAAGCAGCTTGGTGAGAAGGTGACAACAGTTGGTGCGATTATTCGCAAATGGAAGAAACACAAAATAACTGTCAATCTCCCTCGGCCTGGGGCTCCATGCAAGATCTCACCTCGTGGAGTTGCAATGATCATGAGAACGGTGAGGAATCAGCCCAGAACTACACGGGAGGATCTTGTCAATGATCTCAAGGCAGCTGGGACCATAGTCACCAAGAAAACAATTGGTAACACACTATGCCGTGAAGGACTGAAATCCTGCAGCGCCCGCAAGGTCCCCCTGCTCAAGAAAGCACATATACAGGCCCGTCTGAAGTTTGCCAATGAACATCTGAATGATTCAGAGGGGAACTGGGTGAAAGTGTTGTGGTCAGATGAGACCAAAATGTAGGTCTTTGGCATCAACTCAACTCGCCGTGTTTGGAGGAGGAGGAATGCTGCCTATGACCCCAAGAACACTATCCCCACCGTCAAACATGGAGGTGGAAACATTATGCTTTGGGGGTGTTTTTCTGCTAAGGGGACAGGACAGCTTCACCGCATCAAAGGGACAATGGACGGCGCCATGTACTGTCAAATCTTGGGTGAGAACCTCCTTCCCTCAGCCAGGGCATTGAAAATGGGTTGTGGATGGGTATTCCAGCATGACAATGACCCAAAACACACGGCCAAGGCAACAAATCTCCTGAGTGGCGCAGTGGTCTAAGGCACTGCATCGCAGTGCTAACTGTGTCACTAGAGATCCTGGTTCGAATCCAGGCTCTGTCGCAGCCGGCCGCGACCGGGAGACTCATGGGCGGCGCACAATTGGCCCAGCGTCGTCCAGGGTAGGGGAGGGAATGGCCGGCAGGGATGTAGCTCAGTTGATAGAGCATGGCGTTTGCAACGCCAGGGTTGTGGGTTCGTTTCCCACGGGGGGCCAGTATAAAAAAAAATAATAATAATAATAATGTAGTCACTAACTAACTGTAAGTCGCTCTGGATAAGAGCGTCTGCTAAATGACTAAAAATGTAAAAATGTAAAAAAAAAGGAGTGGCTCAAGAAGAAGCACATTAAGGTCCTGGAGTGACGTAGCCAGTCTCCAGACCTTCATCCCATAGAAAATCTGTGGAGGGAGCTGAAGGTTCGAGTTGCCAAACGTCAGCCTCGAAACCTTAATGACTTGGAGAAGATCTGCAAAGAGGAGTGGGACAAAATCCCTCCTGAGATGTGTGCAAACCTGGTGGCCAACTACAAGAAACGTCTGACCTCTGTGATTGCCAATAAGGGTTTTGCCACCAAGTACTAAGTCATGTTTTGCAGAGGGGTCAAATACTTATTTCCCTCATTAAAATGCAAATCAATTTATAACATTTTTGACATGCGTTTTTCTGGATTTTTTTGTTATTATTCTGTTTCTCACTGTTCAAATAAACCTACCATTAAAATTATAGACTGATCATGTCTTTGTCAGTGGGCAAACGTACAAAATCAGCAGGGGATCAAATACTTTTTTCCCTCACTGTATGTGTTATTTCATAGTTCTGATGTCTTCACTATTATTCTACAATGTAGAAAATAATAAAAATAAAGAAAAACCCTTGAATGAGTAGGTGTGTCCAAACTTTTGACTGGTACTGTATATTCATAATGATGCACTCACATACTCATACAGAAATACACACACAAACAAAAGTGTCCCGAAGTGTCCTTTAGAGAGCTGTACAGTAGGCATTGTTGACGTCTGCATGATCTGCACTGTAGAAAACACTCTGTCTGATTGTATAAATACTATAATGATAAATTGATGGTCATAATCCACCAGGGGCATCTTGAGTGTGTATCTGACCCCTGGGATTACCCAGTAGATTCAATTAGCATGTTGTGGCTAATGTAATTAGCATGTCTCCTAGGGACACTTGGCAGAGGATTTGGCTGCCTCTACTCAGAATAACCCTAAATGAACTTGTCCTCTCTCGCTGTCTTCATTCATCCTTTCTTTTCTCCCTTTCTCTCGTTTCACGCTTCTCGGCCCCTTTCCTTCTTCTATCCATGGTCCTCTGTCTTCTGTCTCACTCTGTTTCATACCCTCTCCTTCTCTTCTCTTCTCTTCTCTTCTCTTCTCTTCTCTTCTCTTCTCTTCTCTTCTCTTCTCTTCTCTTCTCTTCTCTTCTCTTCTCTTCTCTTCTCTTCTCTTCTCTTCTCTTTTTCTTTCATTTTGTGTTCTCTTTCACCCTTAACCACTCCCCCTCCCTCTCTCTCCATCCCTTTATCTCTCCCCTGCTTCCCCCCACTCTTCCTTTCTCTCCTTTGTTTCACCGCTCACTTCCCCTCCTCTCTCCTCTCTCTCTTCCCCTCCGCTCCCCCCTCTCTCTCTCTCTCTCTCCCCCCTCTCTCTCTATCTCCCTCCCCCTTCTCTCTCTTTCTCTCTCTCTCTATCCCCCCCCCTCTGTCTCTCTCTGTATCTCTCTGTATCTCTCTCTCTCTCTCTCTCTCTCTCTCCCCCTTCTCTTTCTCTCTCTCTCTCTCCCTCCTCTCTCTCCCTCCCCCTCCTTTCTCTCCCTCCCCCTTCTCTCTCGCCCTCTCTCCCTCCATCAGATGGTAGCTGTCCCCCAGCCTCAGAGTTGTGTGATGAGCAGCCCTGTCCAGGAGACATGCAGTGTGTGGGCACAGAGGGCACCAGAGGACCGTACGCCTGCCAGTGTCCACCAGGGAAACTAGGAGAGTGTGCAGGTGCGTTGATGTGGGTTTATGTGTCCAGGGGTCTTGAATGTTTTGGTCCGTTGTAAATGTGATGTAATTTGTGGATGGAAATAGAACAAAATGTATTAAATCGTGCGTGTGTGTGGGTTTGGTGTGTGTGTGTGTGTGTTTGGTGTGTGTGTGTTTGGTGTGTGTGTGTGTCCAGGTCACACGTCTCTGAGTTTCTCAGGGAACAGCTATATCAAGTATAAAGTGTCTGATGGAGGGAGGACAGGAGAGATGAAGCTAGGACTGAGGATCAGAACTCTACAGAGCAGAGGAATCATCATGTACACACACGCTGACCCCTGCACTATACTCAAGGTACACACACGCTGACCCCTGCACTATACTCAAGGTACACACACGCTGACCCCTGCACTATACTCAAGGTACACACACGCTGACCCCTGCACTATACTCAAGGTACACACACGCTGACCCCTGCACTATACTGAAGGTACACACACGCTGACCCCTGCACTATACTCAAGGTACACACACGCTGACCCCTGCACTATACTCAAGGTACACACACGCTGACCCCTGCACTATACTCAAGGTACACACACGCTGACCCCTGCACTATAGTCAAGGTACACACACGCTGACCCCTGCACTATACTCAAGGTACACACACATACGCTGACCCCTGCACTATACTCAAGGTACACACACATACGCTGACCCCTGCACTATACTCAAGGTACACACACGCTGACCCCTGCACTATACTCAAGGTACACACACGCTGACCCCTGCACTATACTCAAGGTACACACACGCTGACCCCTGCACTATACTCAAGGTACACACACGTACGCTGACCCCTGCACTATACTCAAGGTACACACACGTACGCTGACCCCTGCACTATACTCAAGGTACACACACGTACGCTGACCCCTGCACTATACTCAAGGTACACACACATACGCTGACCCCTGCACTATACTCAAGGTACACACACGCTGACCCCTGCACTATACTCAAGGTACAGACACGTACGCTGACCCCTGCACTATACTCAAGGTACAGACACACACGCTGACCCCTGCACTATACTCAAGGTACACACACGTACGCTGACCCCTGCACTATACTCAAGGTACACACACGCACACACATGTACGCTTGCTGACCCCTGTTTATGGTACACACCTATACATGCTAATCCCTGTACTATACTGAACATAACATACATGTGCTCAGACTACTGTGTTATACTCAAGGTACACATACCTGGAAACAGGCATGGATAGTCTGGATACCCACAGCACGATCCACCCTTGTTATTACCCGAGGCTAAGCCACTTTATCCGCTCTCATCTGTGTCTAAACCCTGCCTCTCTTGTTGTGATTGACAGCTGGAGGAGGGTAAGCTGTGGTTCCAGCTGGACTGTGGGAACAGCCCTGGGATGCTGGGTATTTCTGGGAGGCCCATCAACGATGGTAACTGGCACACGGTGACTCTGGAGCTCAACCGTAACTTCACCAGTCTGTCTCTGGACGACAGCTATGTGGAGAGGAGGAGAGGACCGCCAAGCTTCCAACCACTAGGGGCAGATGGGTGTATCTACTTTGGAGCACAGGTGGGCTTTCTGTGGGGGGGAAGGGGTGTGCGTGTGTGTGTGTGTGTGTGTGTGTTTTTGGTTTTGCTATCCTTGTGGGGACCAGAAGTCCTCACGAGGACAGTAAAACAAGGAAAATTGAGGACATTTCGCCGATCCCCACAAGGAAAAAGGCTATTTTAGGCTTAGGGGTTAGGTTTAGGGTTTGAGTTACAATTAGGGTTAGGGTTAGAAGTAGGGTTAGGAGTTAGGTTTGGGGTTAGGAGTTAGGGAAAATAGGATTTTGAATGCGAATCAATTGTTTGGTCCCGACAAGGATAGTAAAACAAAAATTTCTGGGTATGGGTGTGTGACAGATTTTTTCAGAGTGTGTGTGGGGGGGGGGGGGGGGGTTGTTGTGAGTGTGTTAGGGACACTAATATGTTTGTATGGGCGTGGCTGTGTGTGTTTTGCATGTGCGAGCGTCATGGATTTGTATGTGTGAGTATAGTGTTTCTCTATAATGCTCTTACCTATGTCATCTTGTCAGAGTGATGAACACAACACAAGGTAAGACGCTGGATTGGAAGCTCTGGATAGGAAGCTCTGGATAGGAAACTCTGGACGGGGAGCTCTGGATAGGAGCTCTGCATAGGAAGCTTTGCATAGGAAGCTCTGGATAGGAAGCTCTGGATAGGAAGCTCTGGATAGGAATCTCTGGATAGGAAGCTCTGGATAGGAATCTCTGAAGCTCTGGATGGGAAGCTCTGGATAGGATGCTCTGGATGGGAAGCTTTGGATAGGAAGTTATGGATAGGAAGCTCTGGATAGGATGCTCTGGATAGGAAGCTCTGAGGAATACAGCGTGTGTGTATTTATTAATGTACTGTATTTAGGGTATGTGGGGATCAGAATCTTAGTCTTTTATATTGTTGTCTGAACATGACTTGTGTGCTATACCTATTCATATACAGTACACTATTTGTTAGTTTGTTTGTATACATAAATCCGATTTGTCACTCATGTCTCTCGCCTCCCCCCTCCCCCCTCCCCCCTCCCCACAGGTACAACCTCCTAACTCTCGCAGCCTGACAGACAAGAAGGGTCCTCGGGTGACGGATGGTTTCCAGGGCTGCCTGGACTCTGTGATGCTCAACAACAATGAGCTGCCCCTGCAGAACAAGAGGAGTCGCTATGCTGAGGTGGTGGGTCTAACAGAGCTGAAGCTGGGCTGTGTTCTCTACCCCGACGCCTGCCTGAAACAGCCCTGCCTCCACGGAGCCACCTGCAACAGCCTGCCCTCCGGTGGTGAGTCTGGGGAACTGCAAGAGGGAAATGGATGTGGTCGCGAGATAGGGTGTGTGTGTGTGTGCGCCAAGCCAGAGGAGGCTGGAGGGAGGAGCTATAGGAGGACAGGCTCATTTTAATGGCTGAAATGGAATAAATGGAACGGAGTCAAACATGTGGTTTCCATATGTTTGATGTGCTTCATACCGTTCAATTTTTTCCAATCCAGCCATTAAAATGAGCCCGTCCTCCTATTGCTCATCCCACCAGCCTCCTCTGGTGCACGTGTGAAACAAACTGCCTGGGTTGGAACAAAAGTCTGCACCACCCTGTAGCTCTTGAGGACAGAGATTATTGGTGACCATTAGTGTCCATAATACACACACTGATAGGAGGATTTCTGTGCCAGCCTGTGTGCCCCTGTGCCAGCTAGCAGACTATAACCTCTCCAGAGATCTGGATCTCCCCTCAACATTAATCTATTATTAATCCATAATTAACTCCTAATTAAACTGTCCTTGACCCACTGTTTTTCCCACAGGTATGATTGTGAAATAGCCTCCCATACTCCTTCATCACGTCTGTGTTCTCTCTCTCTCTCTCTCTCTCTCTTTTTATCTGCCCGTTTTTGTCTGCCTTCTTTCTGTTCTTGTCTTCCTGTCTTTGTGTCGTTATATCTCTCCGGTTGCTCTTAGTTTTTCTGTCTGTTCATGTCTCTCCTCCTTTTGTCTGAACTCAAAAGTCCTACATTAACGAATCTTATCGTTTTCAAATCTGACTACAGTCAGGGCTCAAGACACATTTCGTTTTTCTTTTTCTCAGCCGTTGGCATTTTGTACTGGAGTCAGTAGGGAAGCCTGGTTAAATGTAATCTCTATCGAAATTCCCTCCCTGGACTCAGCAGGGTGACCCCTTGACTTAACATGCTGACTTAACACATCAAGGCCAAGACTCAACACAGAGAGAGTGACTTAACGCTCCCGTGGGTTGGTCTTTCCCAGTTTCCCCGCTTGCATTTCTCATTCACAACGAGAGGCGGAGCGCTCTGAAAAGAGCACAGCATTCTGGGACTTGTCATGGTTGTCCTGGCTGTAAGAAGGTTCAGTGAATGGGGATTTTTGTTGTAATATTTGCTATAATTTTTTGGCTTGCCCAACCTCTTTGTAAAGGTTATCGGAGTATGTGTGTGTGTATGTATTCCGGTATCCCACTGTGTGTGTGGTGTCTGCGCTGTGTCGATAACACAATGACATTTCCCTGAGTTTTCCTAGAGGTGTGTGTGTGTTTGTGATTTTCCTGTTGTGTGTTTTGTGTGTGACTGTGTGTGTCAGTGTGATTTCCCAGTTGCGTGAGCTTTTGTGTGTGTGTGTGCCGTGTGATTTCCTAGAGGTGTGTGTGTTTGTGTTTAGGCTGGCAAGCTCTCATCAACCACAGGCCAACTATCCCTGGCAGCACCGCCAAAGCTCAAACAATGCACACACTAGTCTCCACGGCACTGAACACATTCCTGTGTGTGTGATGGAGAGTGATCGTGTGTAATGAGTGTGTGTGTAATGAGTGCAAGTGTGTGAGTGATGGAGAGTGTAAGTGATGGAGAGTGTGAGTGATGGAGTGTGTGTGTGTGATGGAGTGTGAGTGTGTGTTTGATGGAGTGTGAGTGTATGTGTGTGTGTGTGATGGAGTGTGAATGTGTGTGTGATGGAGTGTGAGTGTGATGGAGTGTGAGTGTATGTGTGTGATGGAGTGTGAGTGTGTGTGTTTGATGGAGTGTGTGTTTGATGGAGTGTGAGTGTATGTGTGTGTGTGTGATGGAGTGTGAATGGGTGTGTGAGTGTGATGGAGTGTGAGTGTGAGTGTGTGTGATGGAGTGTGAGTGTGTGTGATGGAGTGTGAGTGTGTGTGTGTGATGGAGTGTGAGTGTGATGGAGTGTGAGTGTGTGATGGAGTGTGAGTGTGTGTGATGGAGTGTGAATGTGTGTTTGTGATGGAGGGTGAATGTGAGTGTGATGGAGTGTGTGTGTGAGTGTGATGGAGTGTGTCTGTGTGTTTGTGTGTGTGTGTGTGATGGAGTGTGTGTGTGTGTGTATGTGTGATGGAGTGTGAGTGTGTGTGTGATGGAGTGTGTGTGTGATGGAGTGTGTGTGTGTGATGGAGTGGGTGTGTGATGGAGTGTGAGTGTGATGGAGTGTGTGTGTGTGTGTAATGAGTGTGAGTGTAAATGTGCGTGTGATGGAGTGTGAGTGTGTGTGTGTGTGATGGAGTGTGTGTGATGGAGTGTGAGTGTGATGGAGTTTGTGTGTGATGGAGTGTGAGCGTGAATGTGCGTGTGATGGAGAGTGAGTGTATGTGTGATGGAGTGTGTGTGAGTGTGATGGAGTGTGTGTGTGATGGAGTGTGAGTGTGAATGTGCGTGTGATGGAGTGTGTGTGTGATGGAGTGTGAGTGAATGTGTGAGTGTGTGTGTGATGGAGTGTGAGTGTGATGGAATGTGTGTGTGTGTGTGTGTGTGTGTGTGTGATGGAATGTGAGTGTGTGTTTGATGGAGTGTGAGTGTGATCTGAATCTTCTGTGATGGTCTGAATGCTTTGTTCAATTATAGCACCACCCCTGTATGCAGAATACTTCATTTAACACACACTTTCCCCCCTTACTAGCCCTGACTCTGCTGATCGCTATTTTATTGAAGAATAATGTACTTACTATGACTGTGATGTGTGGTTGTCCCACCTAGCTATCTTAAGTTGAATGCACTAACTGTAAGTCTCTCTGGATAAGAGTGTCTGCTGAATGACTCAAATGTACATTTACTTAATTTACTATTTTCATTTTTTCTCTCCTTCGTCTCTTTTCTCTCTCTCCCTCTCTCTCTCTGCATCAGGTTTTGCCTGTAGTTGCAGTCTCCAGTACACTGGGGGGCGCTGTGAGACAGAGATCACGGCGTGCGTTCCCAACCCCTGCCACAACAGCGCCGTGTGCAAAGCCATCGGCAGCGCTTTCCTCTGCAGCTGCAGGAGCGGTTTCAAGGGCACCACGTGAGTTACTATCAAACTAATGACCACACTGTAAACATACAGTATACACGCCAACACACTCCTGTCCTGAACACACACCCATGGAGTTGACTATCTCAGACACACAGAATATGACAGACACAACCACACCCTTTAACACACACACACACAGAGAGACACATAAACACCCACCTTTTAAATGACCTGTTTGTTTTAACGGGTTCAGCTTCCTACTGGCCCAAGTAGTGGATATCCGAGCCGACTAGGTGAAAAATCTGTCGATGTGCCCTTAAGCAAGGCACTTAACCCTAATTGCTCCTGTAAGTCGCTCTGGATAAGAGCGTCTGCTAAATGACTAAAATGTAATGTAAATGATATAATATAAGGTATGTCATAAATAACTTCACTGTAAATGTAATGCCTCATAATGTCCACTAGGTGGCAGTATAAACCAGCTTTTCTCTACAGTGATAGGCAGATGAGTAGAAGAGGCAGAGCCCCCAAGCTGCCTGCAGCCTGTAAGATTCATTCAAAGAGTTGAAAGATAAAAAAATATGACATTTAATTCTGCTTGTCTCCTTCTCTTTAGGGGTGTTCCACTGTGTTACATTAGAATATATTATGCCTCAGAAATCAAGGCTACAGGCAGTCGATCAATCAATCAAATGTATTTATAAAGCCCTTTTTACATCAGCAGATGTCACAAAGTGCTATACAGAAACCCTGCCTAAAACCCCAAACAGCAAGCAATGCACATTTAGAAGCACGGTGGCTAGGAAAAACTCCCTAGAAAGGAAGAAACCTAGGAAGAAACCTTGAGAGGAACCAGGCTCTGAGGGGTGGCCAGTCCCGTTCTGCCGGGTGGAGATTATAACAGTACATGGCCAATAAGGCCAGATTTTTATTCAAGATGTTCAAACGTTCATAGATGACCAGCAGGGTCAATAATAATAATAATCACAGTGGTTGTAGAGGTTGCAACAGGTCAGTACATCAGGAGTAAATGTCACTTGGCTTTTCATAGCCGGGCATTTAGAGGTTGAAATAGCAGGTGCACCAAAGTCACAAGGTCACTAATTCCAAATCAAATCAAATGTTATTTGCCACATGCGCCGAATACAACAAGTGTAGAACTTACAGTGAAATGCTTACTTACAAGCCCTTAACCAACAAGGAAGTTTTAAGAAAAATAAGTGTTAAGTAAAAAATAGATAAGTAAAAAATAACAATTAACAAATAATTAAAGAGCAGCAGTAAAATAAAATAACAGTAGCGAGGCTATATACAGGGGGTACCGGTACAGAGTCAATGTGCAGGGGTACAGGTTAGTCGAGGTAATTTAGGTAATATGTACATGTGGGCAGGGTGTAATAACACTTATACACTTTTCTTACTTGCTGAAACACGCACGCGCACACCAGCAGCTTGTGTTCCATCATCGAAGCAATTTTAATTTCAGATGAGAAAGATCAGGAAAGTCAACCTCGGCGTGTTCGTTATTTGATAGGGAACATAGGAGACTAGGGTTGTTTTTCAATATGCGTACTACAGTGCTCCACACCCTCATGCTCCGAGTGCATTCTCCTGAGTACGTTCTTGTGAGGACGAGAGTGTGGAGAATGCATGAAACATTACATTTGAAAAGCACTCGCACTCCCCCTACTGTATTACCTCACGCTGTATCTCCCCATTCACTGAACCTTCTTCCAGCCAGGACAATGGCAACAATAGAGACGAAACAAGATACAGTTGTAGTCGGAAGTTTACATACACTTAGGTTGGAGTCATTAAAACTAGTTTTTCAACCACTCCACAAATTTCTTGTTAACAAACTATAGTTTTGGCAAGTCGGTTAGGACATCTACTTTGTGCATGACACAAGTAATTTTTCCAACAATTGTTTACAGACAGATTATTTCACTTATAATTCACTGTATCATAATTCCAGTGGGTCAGAAGTGTACATACACTAAGTTGACTGTGCCTTTAATGATGCCATGGCTTTAGAAGCTTCTGATAGGCTAATTTACATAATTTGAGTCAATTGGAGGTGTACCTGTGGATGTATTTCAAGGCCTACCTTCAAACTCAGTGGCTCTTTGCTTGACATCATGGGAAAATCAAAAGAAATCAGCCAAGACCTCAGAAAAAAAACTGTAGACCTCCACAAGTCTGGTTCATCCTTGGGAGCAATTTCCAAATGCCTGAAGGTACCACATTCATCTGTACAAACAATAGTACGCAAGTATAAACACCATGGGACCACGCAGCCGTCATACTGCTCAGGAAGGAGATGCGTTCTGTCTCCTAGAGATGAACGTACTTTGGTGCGAAAAGTGCAAAACAATCCCAGAACAACAGCAAAGGACCTTGTGAAGAAGCTGGAGGAAACAGGTAAAAAGTATCTATATCCACAGTAAAAACGAGTCCTATATCGACATAACCTGAAAGGCCGCTCAGCAAGGAAGAAGCCACTCTCCAAAACCGCCATAAAAAAGCCAGACTACGGTTTGCAACTGCACATGGGGACAAAGATCGTACTTTTTGGAGAAATGTCCTCTGTTCTGATTAAACAAAAATAGAACTGTTTGGCCATAATGACCATCGTTATGTTTGGAGGAAAAAGGGGTATGCTTGCAAGCCGAAGAACACCATCCCAACCGTGAAGCACGGGGGTGGCAGCATCATGCTGTGGGGGTCCTTTGCTGCAGGAGGGACTGGTGCACTTCACAAAATAGATGGCATCATGAGGAAAGAAAATGATGTGGATATATTGAAGCAACATTTCAAGACATGGCTTAAGGACAACAAAGTCAAGGTATTGGAGTGGTCATCACAAAGCCCTGACCTCAATCCTATAGAAAAGTTATGGGCAGAACTGAAAAAGCGTGTGCGAGCAAAGCCCTGACCCACTTTGAATGTGATGAAAGAAATAAAAGCTGAAATAAATCATTCTCTCTACTATTATTCGGACATTTCACATTCTTAAAATAAATGGTGATCCTAACTGACCTAAGACAGGGAATTTTTACTAGGATTAAATGTCAGGAATTGTGAAAAACAGAGTTTAAATGTATTTGGCTAAGGTGTATGTAAACTTCCGACTTCAACTGAATTAAATGACCCACAAACTATCTGTAACAGTTATTAAAGTGCCAACTGAAGTGACAAAGGTTCAGATCTATTGATACCTACATCAAGGATTGTTTTTGGAGTATATAGAGGCAACTGTAAGTCGGACTATCCAAACTGATTACCAAACAAAGTTTTAACAACCCCTCTTTCTCCCCTCATCCCTCTCTCGTCTTCCTTCTCTCACTCCCCTCCTCCGTTCACCCTCTCCAGGTGCGAGGAGGACTTAAATGAGTGTGAGCGGAGCGGAGCCACGGGCGGCGCGGCAGAATGTGAGAACGGCGGTTTGTGTGTCAACACGCACGGCTCGTTCTACTGTAACTGCACGGCAGGCTTCGTGGGCCAGCGCTGCGGCCTGCGGCCCGTGGTGGTACCAGACATGCAGGCTGGACACGCCATGGTGGGGAAAGAAGAACTGATCGGCATTGCTGTCGTCCTCTTCGTCATCGTCACCCTCATCATCCTCTTCATCGCCTTCCGCAAGAAGGTATTTGTATTGTGTTGTTTAATTATTCTCATGTGTTTTTATTTTTACGATGAAATGTGTAAGTTTTATCAAATAATTCAGACTTCATTGCTTTTACAGATGTAGGATCTTAATTTGATCACCCTGTGCTGCGATGCAGTACATTTAAAACTTGTATTGTATCTGAGGTTTAAAAAGGCTTCTGAAGTTTCTAATTTCCACAGAAATGTCAGACTTGAATTTCCCTTAAGAAAAATGTATCAACCCCTACAAAAATGTCCATGAATTATAATCCACATAAAACGTCACATTTCCTGTTGCTGCAGGATTATTTTTCTACCACAGAAACTGGTTTAAGATCCTATATCTGTAATCCTATATATTGTTTTACAAGAAATACAATAAAAACATTTTGGCTCCAGGTGTTCCAGAAGAACTACTCCCGTAACAACTTGACACTGGTCCAAGATCCAGCAACAGCAGCTCTGTTAAACAAGGCCAACGGGGTTCAGTTCAAGACCCTGCGCTGCACGCCAGGAGACCCCTTGAACCTGTACGCCGAAGCGGGGCTCTGTACCACGGTGATAGGGGGCGGAGCTGGGATGCTCGGCCCACCTCAGGTGCCTGTGAGGCCCATGGCGTACACGCCCTGTTTCCAAGGCGAGCCGCGGTCCACGCTGGAGAAGATGGCGGACGGGAGAGGTGTGGAACACACTGAGATGAGCACCTTCCACCCAGAGTCTCCCAGGATTCTGGGAGGCACAACGCGGAGGGGGGTGGTGGTGTGTAGCGTGGCGCCCAACCTGCCACCTGTCTCGCCCTGTCGTTCCGACTGTGACTCCATCCACAAGAGCCCCTGGGACTGCGATGAGGGTCAGTGTGTGTGCGTGGGTGGCATAGTTATGTGTTAGTGTGATGAATTTGAATATGTTTGTGTGTGGTACAGTCTTTGTTCATACGTGTTTGTTTTTGTGAGTGTCTTGTGTGTGTGCATTCACGCATACTGTACAGTCGTGGTCAAAAGTTTTGAGAATGACACAAATATTAATTTTCACAAAGTCTGCTGCCTCAGTTATTTGCATATGCTCCAGAATGTTATGAAGAGTGATCAGATGAATTGCAATTAATTGCAAAGTCCCTCTTTGCCATGAAAATGAACTTAATCCCCCCAAAAACATTTCCACTGCATTTCAGCCCTTCCACAAAAGGACCAGCTGACATCATGTCACTGATTCTCTCGTTAACACAGGTGAGAGTGTTGACGAGGACAAAGCTGGAGATCACTCTGTCATGCTGATTGAGTTAGAATAACAGACTGGAAGCTTTAAAAGGAGGGTGATGCTTGAAATCATTGTTCTTCCTCTGTTAACCATGGTTACCTGCAAGGAAACACGTGCCGTCATCATTGCTTTGCACAAAAAGGGCTTCACAGGCAAGGATATTTGTGCTAATAAGATTGCACCTAAATCCACCATTTATCGGATCATCAAGAACTTCAAGGAGAGAGGTTCAATTGTTGTGAAGAAGGCTTCAGGGCGCCCAAGAAAGTCCAACAAGCGCCAGGACCGTCTCCTAAAGTTGATTCAGCTGCGGGATCGGGGCACCACCAGTGCAGAGCTTGCTCAGGAATGGCAGCAGGCAGGTGTGAGTGCATCTTCACACACAGTGAGGCGAAGACTTTTGGAGGATGGCCTGGTGTCAAGAAGGGAAGCCACTTCTCCCCAGGAAAAACATCAGGGACAGACTGATATTCTGCAAAAGGTACAGGGATTGGACTGCTGAGGACTGGGGTAAAGTCATTTTCTCTGATGAATCCCCTTTCCGATTGTTTCGGGCATCCGGAAAAAAGCTTTTCCGGAGAAGACAAGGTGAGCGCTACTATCAGTCCTGTGTCATGCCAACAGTAAAGCATCCTGAGACCATTCATGTGTGGGGTTGGTTCTCAGCCAAGGGAGTGGGCTCACTCACAATTTTGCCTAAGAACACAGCCATGAATAAAGAATGGTACCAACACATCCTCCGAGAGGAACTTCTCCCAACCATCCAAGAACAGTTTGGTGACGAACAATGCCTTTTCCAGCATAATGGAGCACCTTGCCATAAGGCAAACGTGATAACTAAGTGGCTCGGGGAACAAAACATCGACATTTTGGGTCCATGGCCAGGAAACTCCCCAGACCTGAATCCCATTGAGAACTTGTGGTCGATCCTCAAGAGGCAGGAGGACAAACAAAAACCCACAAATTCTGACAAACTCCAAGCATTGATTATGCAAGAATGGGCTGCCATCAGTCAGGATGTGGCCCAGAAGGTAATTGACAGCATGCCAGGGCGGATTGCAGAGTTCTTGAAAAAGAAGGGCCAACACTGCAAATATTGACTCTTTGCATAAACTTAATGTAATTGTCAATAAAAGCCTTTGACACTTATGGAATGCTTGTAATTACACTTCAGTATACCATAGTAACATCTGACAAAAATATCTAAAAACACTGAAGCAGCAAACTTTGTGAAGACCAATACTTGTGTCATTCTTAACTTTTGACCACGACTGTATATTCAAATGTATGTTTGTGTGATTGAGTATCCCTCTTTTCCAGGAACCCTTGAGGGGGGAGTGCGTTGTTTGTTCAATTTCCATATTCATATTACACACAACTACACTCAGAGAGTATCACGTTCAGTTTATCAAGACCATCCTAATTATGAGCTGGCTTTGATTCCCAAATCAAAAGTGTGTGTGTGTGGTACCTCTAGCTCTCCTTGCCCGCATTGTTGTCACTGGAGCCGAGGTGTGTGTGTGTGATTTGTGCCACAACAAAGACAGCCCTAGTACTAACGAGCCTGTTTTCTTCTTCTGTGACTAACCTCGCAGAGGGCCAACTCTCCCTGGCCTGCTCCCACCGCCGTCCTAACCTCTGACACCCTGACCTCTAACCTCTGACCTCTCCCTGCAGGTAAAATGGTAGATATGGGTGAAGAGATGACCTGTTTCTCAGGGAGCAACAAGGGCAGCAACTCTGAGGTCCAATCACTGAGCTCCTTCCAGTCCGACTCCTGCGACGACAACGGTAAAACACGCCCCTCCTTTCTCGTGCCTCTTTCTGGCCACAACCATAACGACAGTGAGCTAGTCTGCCATCCAGTTCGATAGCAACCCTTAACTTAGTCCTGTCTTCCCCTAACCCCCTATCATAACCCTTTGCTGTCGGCAGATTCAGAGGAACCAGATACTGTATGTGAAAGCAATATGGCTGAAGCTCCCTAAAGCAAATCGGATGAGGTGACGCCGTCACCATATTGCGTCAATAACAGTTAATTTAGATCTGCAAACACCGAAGAGATAGGGGACTAGGGGAGGAGTCGGGGGTGGTTTGATGTTAGAGCATTAAAAGAGATGCTGTGATTAACAATAACTATGGGAACCCTGGAGTGTTTATTGTTTCCTAAAGCCCTCTCTCCTAAAGCCCTCTCTCCTAAAGCCCTCTCTCCAACAGATACATTTACTCCTGCTGTGTTATAAAAGTGTTTCAGGAAAACTATTTGTTATCCAGTGTGTTAGTTTGTTTTTCCTCAAATCATGGTGATTTATTGTTTGATTTATGTGTTTCATATAATTTGTTCATGTTTGGAAGTTTTTTTCTTATTTAACTAGGCAAGTCAGTTAAGAACAAATTCTTATCTACAATGACGGCCTACAAAAAGCCAAAAGGCCTCCTGTGGAGACGGGGGATAAAAAATAAAATAGAAAATATAGGACAAAACACATAAAGACAAGAGAGACACCACAACACTACATAAAGAGATACACCACAACACTACATAAAGAGAGACACCATAACACTACATAAAGAGATACACCACAACACTACATAAAGAGAGACACCACAACACTACATAAAGAGAGACACCACAACACTACATAAAGAGAGACACCACAACACTACATAAAGAGAGACACCACAACACTACATAAAGAGAGACACCACAACACTACATAAAGAGAGACACCACAACACTACATAAAGAGATACACCACAACACTACATAAAGAGAGACACCACAACACTACATAAAGAGATACACCACAACACTACATAAAGAGAGACACCACAACACTACATAAAGAGAGACACCACAACACTACATAAAGAGAGACACCACAACACTACATAAAGAGAGACACCACAACACTACATAAAGAGAGACACCACAACACTACATAAAGAGAGACCTAAGATAACAACATAGCATGGCAGCAACACATGACAACACAACATGGCAGCAGCACAAAACATGGTACAAACATTATTGGGCACAGAAAACAGCACAAAGGGCAAGAAGGTAGAGACAACAATACATCACACGAAGCAGCCACAACTGTCAGTAAGAGTGTCAACGATTGAGTCTTTGAATGAAGAGATGGAGATTAAACTGTCCAGTGATTAATCCATTGATTTTAATCCAGTGAATTTCCACACCTGTCAGGTTGCCACCTGAGTGGCGCAGTGGTCTAAGGCACTGCATCGCAGTGCTAACTGTGCCACTAGAGATCCTGGTTCGAATCCAGGCTCTGTCACAGCCGGCCGCGACCGGGAGACTCATGGGCGGCGCACAATTGGTCCAGGGTAGGGGAGGGAATGGCCGGCAGGGATGTAGCTCAGTTGATAGAGCATGGCGTTTGCAACGCCATGGTTGTGGGTTCGATTCCCACGGGGGGCCAGTATAAAAAAATATGTATTCACTAACTGTAAGTCGCTCTGGATAAGAGCGTCTGCTAAATGACGTAAATGTAATTGTTGTTTTAATTTGGAAGTGACAGTATGCACACAGACAGACAGACAGCTGTGTTATGTTGTGTTGACTTGTCATCATTTCATCATCACGCATTCAAGCATGTCTTTCTATGGTTGTAGTCGTTGATACTGCAGCTCTAATTGTTGTCAGAAGCCAGTTCAGGTTTTAGGTGGTTGTTTATGTGTTGTGTTTTTTTTTTTTTTTTATGTAACTTGTGCTGTGTTGTTGTGGACTTTGTGGCGTTTTGGTATTGGAAAAAAGTCCGTAGTAGTTATTTTTACTTTGAGAGTTAGCCTATAGATTGGCGTTTCTGGATAAACATGGTTCACTCAGATCATTCTGCATAAATCACTGATATCACCATGGTGAATCTACATAATCATAGTGTGTTGCTACTATGTACTACACTACAGAACTGAAATGCAATGTTGACATATCAACATTGATGCTTCATTCATTCATAATTAATGGAACTGCTTTACTGTCAAGATGATCACATTTCACATAATATCTGACTGTGATGCTAGCCAATCAGGCCACAGAACAATTTGAAGCGGACCAATCAGTTCGGACGACCGCTCCAGTGGATGTGATGTGATTGGATGTCATTATTATGTTCATTCCATTTTCTTTCTCGATTTGGTTGTTGTTTTTGTAATTATCTGATTTTCATTGAATGTCTTCAAAACATAATTTAACAGTCTAGCTCTCATCTCTCTGAGTTCTCCTATGGGGACAGCCGAAAACTCCTTTTAGGTACTAGATAGCTCCTTTTTTTCTAAGAGTGTAGGTCTTCTAAATCTGGTTCCATGTGTAGCTTTTGATCAGACACCTCCCATGTTACACACCTCTAGTGTTGATCCCATCTTCAGCCAATAGTAGCTCTGCTTCCTGGGAGCCTGTTGTCAACTTCCTGTGTCTCAAACCGTGTCTCCTCCCTCTGCTTCTCTTCAACAAGCCTCCATAGTGACTGTCATTCGACTGGTCAATGATGCAGTCGACACTATTGAAAACGAAGGTACCGTGTCTCATCCACCCTTCTCTCTCTCTATCCTTCTGACATTCTCTTTACTTCTCCCGGTACTTATCTCTCTCTCTATGAGATGCCATGCCAGTGTTATCCATGACAATACCATGACTGTGCCGTTGTTTGAAGATCATGTACTTCAGCTATGATGTAAAATACATGGCTTGTATGTAATGTAAACTCAATGTACACACACATACTGTAGGCTTTATATTTTCAGTACACATCAAGTACCTAGCTTACATGGAACCCATGTGTTGAGGTGTCAAGCCTCAACACACACACACACACACACACACACACACACACACACACACACACACACACACACACATCAGGGGTTCATGGGGGGGCTGACAAAAAGGCAGTGGTGGAAAAAGTACCCAATTGTCATACTTGAGTAAAAGTAAAGATACCTTAATAGAAAATGACTCAAGTAAAAGTGAAAGTCACCAGTAAAATACTACTTGAGTAAAAGTTTTTAAGTATTTGGTTTAAAATATACTAAAATATCAAAAGTAAATGTAATTGCAAAAATATACTTAAGTATCAAAAGTAAAAGTATAAATCATTTCAAATTGCTTATATTAATTAAGCAAACCTGACGGCAACATTTTCTTGTTTTTTTATTTATTTACAGATAGCCAGGGGCACACTACAACACGCAGACATCATTTACAAATGAAGCATTTGTGTTTAGTGAGTCCGTCAGATCAGAGGCAGTAGGGATGACCAGGGATGTTCTCTTAATAAGTGTGTGAATATAACCATTTTCTGTCCTGCTAAGCATTCAAAATGAGTACTTTTGGGTGTCAGGGAAAATGTATGGAGTAAAAAGTACATTATTTTCTTTAGGAATGTAGTGAAGTAAAAGTAGTGAAAAAATATAAATAGTAAAGTACAGATACCCAAAAAAAACTACTTAAGTAGTACTTTAAAGTATTTTTACTTAAGTACTTTACACCACTGCAAAAAGTTCAAGGCTGAATCAGTGTTACTCACAACATGTGCATTAACATATTCCGCATACATAAATGAACGGACATATTACACATACATAAATAAACTGACATTACACGTACATAAATAAACTGACATATTACACGTACATATATAAACTGACATATTACACGTACATAAATAAACGGACATATTATAAATACATTGATATATTACACATTCAGGTGGATGGGAGGAGTAGTGAGAGATTGAGGGAGATAGATAAAAGCCCTCCCCCCAAGTCTCAGATGGTCCGTTCTTAAGCCTCGCAAACACACGCTAAAGCTCTCTCTTCTCCTGTTCTCCCACCTGACAGTGTCAGTCATGGATCAAGGTCAGAGCTACAACAGAGGTGATCCACACCATTCTCTTCATCTCTCTCACTCCCTTTACTTCTCTTGCCCTCTTAATCTCCCTCTCCCTCTCTCACTCTCCCTCTCTCACTCTCCCTCTCGCTCACCCTCTTCTCATTCTCCGTCGCAGCTCACTGTATTTGTGTGATTTGTTGCTCCTAGCCCCCTGCCAACACACACACAACCCAGCATGCGTTATCCCCAGGCACAGTGTTGTTGTGCTGACTGAGCAGCCCTGATGCAACCTTGGAACGTTGCCTGGGTGGAGAGGCTTCGCTCATCTCCCATGACAACCACTCACTCTCCAACGCGCCTCGTGGCCGTTCCTCCTCAGTTTGGCCAATTTTCGCTTTTATTTGCTGTCACCTGCTGCCTGTGACATGTGATGTTTGATCCTCTCACTGCATTGCATTTGCATCCCACCTCCGAGCGTGTTGTTTAGTTTTTACTCCATTTGACTGATGTTACTGCTTTTAATTTGACTGATGTTACTGCTGATGTTACTGCTTTTAATGAGTTTGTCCTTGCTGACGTTGCTTTGTTGAGATTTGTTGTTTGAAGCTTTTCTTGAACCTGTCAGGATGGATTTAACTTTTTAGTGCTTCTCACTTTGGTTTTATAATTTCCTTTGATGCATGTACTGTCTGTCTGTCTTACTGTCTGTCTGTCTGTCTTTCCGTTCTTTGTTTTTGTTTTGTATTTTACAGTTTAATGCTTTGTGAAATGTTCCCTTGTTAACATGTGGAAGTATGTCAAGCTGTGATGTGATTGTTGACGTTGAATGATCCCATCGGTCAGTAACCTCTGACCTCTCACCATGGCTTGGCTGTTCCGAAGTGCCACCCTTACTCCTTCTGAACCCTGACATGATGTGACCACTGACCTGACATTCCCAGGCCTCCCTCCTGCATGTTGTGGTTGACGTCTAACTGTGTTTTTGTTGTCTACAAGCATGCCCGATGGACCTCTGCAGACAGACTGTAGTTGTCCACTAACATGCCTGATGGACCTGCAGATTGTAACTGTCCATCGGGCATGTTGGCAGAGATTGTGTCTGCTAAATGTGATCTAACTCTGTCTCTCCCTCTTCCAGCATATCACTGGGACACGTCTGACTGGATGCCCAACTCAAGGCTACCCGACATCGAGGAGGTGCCCAGTTACGAGGCCAGAGGCCTGGGGGGCCACGGAGACATGGTTGCCTCAGCCTCCCGACTGGGGGGCAGCTCTCGCCTGGGGGGCAGCGCCCGGGAACTGGAGTCAGACTACTACCTCGGGGGCTACGACATCGACAGTGACTTCCCCCCTCCTCATGAGGAGGAGTTCCTGACCCAGGACCAGCTCCCTCCTCCCCTCCCCACTCCCCTGGAGGAGTACCAGGAGCACCCCTACGACACCTTGCCCGCCACCCAGCCTGCCTCCAAGGAGAGCACCCTGAGTGGGAGTGTTAGTGGCAGCACCGGACGCCACAGGTCCCCCCGCCCACACTTCCACCCCAGCCAATACCTGCCCCCACACCAGCTGCCTTTGGGGGAGGCGGGGCAAGGCGGGCCAGGAGGGGAGGAGTTCAGCACTTTTGTGGGTGGGGCGATCACGCCGGGAGGCGGGGACATGGATGATAATGTGTCGCTGAATATGAGGTTGTCGGTGGACGCGTCATCAGCCTCGGACGTGTCGGCGCCCTGTGGCTTTGACGACTCGGAGGCGGGCGGTAGTGACTTTGACAGTATGGATGAGCTCCACCAGAGGGGGACACACACCGTAGAGATGCAGCAACAGACTGAGGTCTGACTGGGCCCCACCGTGGGGTCAAGGAGAGTGGCTAGGGGACGGGGTGGGCAGGAGAGCAGGACAGAGACTGCTGGGGTAGGAAGTGGACGAGCTGTGGATGCTGTGTCGAGCTGTGCAGATTCCTCTGGATTGAGTAATGAAAAATGGAGGTCCTCGCTCAGAGGGGAATGATTGGTGTTTAATGGACACACTGCTAGCTAGTGGCTACATCATCAAAACAGTACACACCCTAACCCTTCAACCACTGCCATTGCAAACACTAACCTTAAACCACTTCACCCATTGCAGGCTTTATCCTTAAACCACTTTTCCTCATTTCAAGCCACTACCATTAACCATGACCCTTTAGCCACTACCCTTAAGCTAATACCAAGCCACACGCAATGAAAAGCAATGTGTTTTGGAACATTAGTACCTAAAGCTGGCCATCATCATAGCCACTACCCTAGAGTGTTATACTCTTCCATAGCGAGGAACAGGGAGCCTACCAGATATGTTGAGTAAGTATGAAAACAGGGTAAGAATGTGAATAAGAAAGATTAAGTTGAAAAACATACAAACTTTTAAGAGACAAGTGCAGAGAAAATGGATGAGCAAGTGCAGAGAAAATGGATGAGCTAGTGCAGAGAAAATGGATGAGCAAGTGCAGAGAAAATGGATGAGTTAGTGCAGAGAAAATGGATGAGTTAGTGCAGAGAAAATGGATGAGCTAGTGCAGAGAAAATGGATGAGTTAGTGCAGAGAAAATGGATGAGCTAGTGCAGAGAAAATGGATGAGCTAGTGCAGAGAAAATGGATGAGCTAGTGCAGAGAAAATGGATGAGCTAGTGCAGAGAAAATGGATGAGTTAGTGCAGAGAAAATGGATGAGTTAGTGAATAAAGAAAAGGTGAAGAATGTTTGGGGAAAAGAAAAGAAGACAGTATTGTAATTGAACGGTCAGTACTGTGATATGGCCTTCTCTTTTCCCCAAACATGTGATTGTTTTTAGCTGCACACAGCTCCCCTGTCCCACCTCTCACTATACCTGCTCACCCACAGAGGCCCAAAGGACTTCTCACTAACCAGGATTCAGGGGGGACAGAATTTAGCCTGTACAGAATTTGTGAAATAGAAATGAAAGAAGTTGGCCTCCCGAGTGCCGCAGCGGTCTAAGGCAATGCATCGCAGTGCTTTAGGCATCAATACAGACCCGGGTTCAATCCCAGGCTGTGTCACAGCTGGCCGTGACCGGGAGACCCATGAGGCGGCACACAATTGGCCCAGTGTCGTCCGGGTTAGGGGAGGGTTTGGCCGGCCGGGATGTCCTTGTCCCATTGCGCTCTAGCGACTCCTTGTGGCGGGCCGGGCGCCTGCAAGCTGACTTCGGTTGGCAGTTGTACAGTTTCCTCCAACACATTGGTGTAGCTGGCTTCCGGGTTAAGTGAGCATTGTGTCAAGAAGCAGTGCGGCTTGGCAGGGTCGTGTTTCAGAGAACGCATAGCTCTCGACCTTTGCCTCTCCGAAGTCCGTACAGGAGTTGCAGCGATGGGACAAGACTGTAACTACCAATTGGATATCACGAAATTGGGGTAAAGGTTTTTTAAATTTTTATGTGAAGAATATTTTGTATTTATTATTATCCACTCTAAGAATGCCATTTGGATTGATGTGAAATATGTTTCTTATTACCCTTAGTCCAGACCTCCTCCCCTGAAATCAGGCCTGTGACGCCATGAGGGTTTAGCCATGCATCTGTCCCACCACATGCTAAACGGCTATCTTGCCTCTCTCCTTTTGGGCCAAGTCATTTTGCTTTAATGATGATATATGATCTTTATTGTTTTGCACTAGTATCTTTAGATTTTTGGTTTTGATGATTATTACATGAAACGTGCTATATTATTGAAATCCTCCAAAGGACATTATGATGATATGTAATTCTGGACCAGTTACATTAGTATAATAAGCATTGAGGAATTTTTGTGTTTTCACTAAAGTCCCTGATTTTCAAATAGATGTTGAAAATTGACAATTTACATTGAGTTTGCTTGAGCTATTACATTACCCAGCATGCAACTCAATATTTTATTTCCCCTCCTTGTTCTCCTTCTGTCCCATGTTTTACACTGAGCAGGGTTCATAGAGTCACTCCAGTATTTCCCGAAGCCATAACAGCAATAGACTGACTGGTGGATGAGGAGTAGGGTCTGTGCACAATGCAAATGCATTCTGGGAAAATAATATAATAATGTAGCATCCCATACCGTCACAGCGGCCAGACAGCGTTGCATCATGAGTCTTGTCAGTTGCTGTGTTCCATTTTGGTTCCGTCCGCTTAAAAAATGATATAAACAACGGTCACTAACAATGGCTTTATTCTACACACATCTGGATCACTCCAGGACAGAAGGACAGATAACAAAACAGATGAGTGTCGGATTGGACTTGGAGATGTATTGGACTTGGAGTTGTATTGGAGTTGTATTGGACTTGGAGTTGTATTGGAGTTGGAGTTGTATTGGAGTTGTATTGGACTTGGAGTTGTATTGGACTTGGAGTTGTATTGTAATATAATATGCCTGATCCAGTCGGGCAAGATTTTTTTGTAAAAGATGTACGTTTATGTTAAAATCTTTGTACAGTGTACATAGATAGCTAGGTTGTTAAAATGCTGATTTTGTAGATATTGAATTGCAATCCTGACTGTCTTTCTTTGAGTTTCTTGTTTTTGTTCGATGTGAATGTGGACAATAAGAGACCATGAGAAATCAATCATCTCCCCTCCTCTGTTGGCCTTTTGCCTAAAGTCTTTTTTTAATTTTTTCATTAACCTTTGCTTTAAAACATAAAAAGCCATTCAATAGACTAGGTAGAACTTGCACAGTATTAAATGCACAAAACCTGCATTACATTACATCCCGGTATTTTTTTAAATTTTTTATATCTTTCTCTGGTTTCTGTTCCTTTTCAATGATTTTAGGTAGTATTAAAATATGTCTAATCTAACTGCAGCAATTGAGTGTACAAAATGAGTTATTTTTTAACTGCTTTTTTGTTTTTTAAATCAATGCTAAAAATAAAAAGGTTCTTGATCAAACAAAGACTCAATTCTTTCTTAATGCAATGTAAAAGGTTTTCCTAAGATGTTACAGAATGGACTAAACTTGGTTAACTGTAAAAGGTTTGCCTATGATGTTACAGAATGGACTAAACTTGGTTAACTGTAAAAGGTTTGCCTAAGATGTTACAGAATGGACTAAACTTGGTTAACTGTAAAAGGTTTGCCTATAACGTTACAGAATGGACTAAACTTGGTTAACTGTAAAAGGTTTGCCTAAGATGTTACAGAATGGACTACATTTGGTTAACTGTAAAAGGTTTGCGAGGTAACTTGTTTGCAAGGTAACTTGGTATGATTACAGATTTATATGCAAGTATCACTTATTGCTCTAAAGCCCTGAAACTCAAATCTGGACCTCGAAGCCAGTCCCACTGCATTTTTTTATTTCCCCCCTCTAATTAAGGACTGATTTAGAACCGGGACACGAGGTGTATGCAATTAATTATCAGGTAGAACAGAAAACCAGCAGGCTCCGGTCATCATAGGGTAAGAGTTGAGTATCCCTACTCTAAAGCAGTGTGTCCCATCTCCGGTTCTCCAGTAACCCCAACAGTACATATTTATATTGTGGACCCGGACAAGCACACCTGATTCTACTTGTTAACTAATCATCAAGTCCTTGACAAGTTCAATTAGGTGTTTTTCTCCGGGGCTACAACAAAAATGTGTCATGTTGGGGTTACTCGAGGACCGGAGTTGGGACAAACTGCTCTAAAGTACCACACAAGTCAACAAGCAGGTCCATAAAAACATTAAACAGAGCTACATTGGTACACAGTACAGCACAAAAAAACAACAACATTGCAACCCAATGAACCACAGCACTACATTATGAGTAGCTATGCAAACCTTCATGTACACAGTGGCACAAAGCACAACATTTTCAGTGCTACTCTGAGCTGCATTAAGCTGTGTAAGATTTTGCTAGCGTTCCAGGCCAACTACATTGCAGATGTCGCATTCCATGAAAGAATACTATAGTTCTTAATATAGAATAAAACTGTAGTATACTGTAGAATACTTTACTACACACTGTAGTATACCTCGATCGTGTAGTGCTTAATATAGAATTTTGTAGTATACTGTAGAATACTACAGCGCTTACTATAAAATGTTGTAGTTGTGGAACACTAGATGCGTAACTTGGCTTGACTGGTGTTTAACTACAGATGTATTTCCTCAGTTAGAAGGAAAAGGCTAAGCCCAAGAGATCCATGCAAACTGTCAATTATTTATTACAAGGCATAGTGTTGTATAGCAAGCATGTGTGTGTGTGGTCTTTTGGCACTTACGCACTTACGCACAACTGGTGTACACAACACAAGAATAAAAGTTGCAAAAAAGTAAATGGAGCTGCCGACAGATGCAGGCTTGCATCAGGTGGAATGGCGCGCTTATAACTCAAGCCCGTGAAACCACAAGAGGGAGCGCAAGGCCGTGTGCAAAAGATTGTCAATCAACGATGGGCTTTTCCACAGTTGTATACTGTAGAATACTATACTACACACTAGTATTCCTTGATCATGTGTAGTACTTACTATAGAATTCTGTAGTAAACTGTAGGTGTGTCCGCAAAAACACTACCGTGACCGCAAATAAACTACAGTTTTTAAACTATAGTAATACTACAGTATTTAATATACAGTACCAGTCAAAAGTTTGGACACATCTACTCATTCCAGGGTTTTTCTTTATTTTTACTATTTTCTATATTGTAGAATAATAGTGAAGACATCAAAACTATGAAATAACACGTGGAATCATGTAGTAACCAAAAAAGTGTTAAACAAATCAAAATATATTTTATATTTGAGATTATTCAAAGTAGCCACCCTTTGCCTTGATGACTGCTTTGCACACTCTTGGCATTCTCTCAACCAGCTTCATGAGGTAGTCACCTGGAATGCATTTCAATTAACAGGTGTGTCTTGTTAAAAGTTAATTTGTGGAATTTCTTTCCTTCTTAATGCGTTTGAACCAATCAGTTGTGTTGTGACAAGGTAGGGTTGTTATACAGAAGATAGCCCTATTTCGTAAAAGACTAAGTCCATATTAAGGCAAGAACAGCTCAAATAAGCAAAGAGAAACGACAGTCCATTATTACTTTAAGACATGAAGGTCAGTCAATACGGAACATTTCAAGAACTTTGAAAGTTTCTTCAAGTGCAGTCGCAGAAACCATCAAGCGAAACCATCAAGCGCTATGATGAAACTGGCTCTCATGAGGACCTCCACAGGAAAGGAAGACCCAGAGTTACCTCTGCTGCAGAGGATAAGTTCATTAGAGTTACCAGCCTCAGAAATCGGCAATTAACTGCACCTCAGATTGCAGCCCAAATAAATGCTTCACAGAGTTCAAGTAACAGACACGTCTCAACATCAACTGTTCAGAGGAGACTGCATGAATCAGGCCTTCATGGTCGAATTGCTGCAAATAAACCACTACTAACGGACACCAATAAGAAGAAGAGACTTGCTTGGGCCAAGAAACACAAGCAATGGACATTAGACCGGTGGAAATGTGTCATTTAGTCTGGAGTCCAAATTTTTGATTTTTGGTTCCAACCGCCATGTCTTTGTGAGACATTTACATTTTAGTCATTTAGCAGACGCTCTTATCCTGAGCGACTTACAGGTAGTGAGTGCATACATTATTATTTATTTTTATTTTCTCATACTGGCCCCCCGTGGGAATCGAACCCACAACCCTGCCGTTGCAAACGCCATGCTCTACCAACTGAGCTACATCCCTGCCGGCCATTCCCTCCCATACCCTGGACGACGCTGGGCCAATTGTGCGCCGCCCCATGGGTCTCCCAGTCGCGGCCGGCTACGACAGAGCCTGGATTCGAACCAGACCACTGCGCCACTCGGGAGACGCAGAGCAGGTGAACGGATGATCTCTGCATGTGTGGTTCCCACTGTGAAGCATGGTGGAGGAGGTGTGATGGTGTGGGGGTGCTTTGCTGGTGACGCTGTCAGTGATTTATTTAGAATTCAAGGCACACTTAACCAGCATGGCTACCACAGCATTCTGCAGTGATACCCATCTGGTTTGCGCTTAGTGAGAATATCATTTGTTTTTCAACAGGACAATGACCCAAAACACACCTCCAGTGAAGGAAAAGCAGCCAACAAGTGCTCAGCATATGTGGGAACTCCTTCAAGACTGTTGGAAAAGCATTCCAGGTGACTTCCTCATGAAGCTGGTTGAGAGAATGCCAAGAGTGTGCAAAGCATTCATCAAGGCAAAGGGTGGCTGCTTTGAAAAATCTAAAATATGAAATATATTTTGATTCGTTTAACACTTTTTGGGTTACTACATGATTCCATATGTGTTATTTCATAGTTTTGATGTCTTCACTAATATTTTAGAATGTAGAACATTTTAAAAATAAAGAAAAACCCTGGAATGAGTAGGTGTGTCCAAACTTTTGACTGGTACGGTATATCCCATCCATTCCCCATATCCCAGTTTGTGCCTCCCATGAGTGAGAAACCTACATGCCAAGTATAGACTATATTGTGTTCCCAACAGGTTATAGAAAAGAGCAGAAGCTCTGCACTATGTGTTCAGACTCCAGATTTACCTACCTACAAGTTGTGGAAAATTTGCTTTTTTAATATATGCCAAAGATAATAAATCAAAAACACTATAGTAATGTCCGCAAAAACAATACAGTAATTACTATAGTATACACTATAGTTTATTTAACTATAGTAATACTACATTACTTATGCTACTGTATTGATCAACTATAAATATTACAGTATACTACAGCTACGCCCGCAAAAACACTACAGTGAATACTACAGTAAAGTCCGCAAAAACACAAATATGGTAATTCTACAGTATTTATATCATAGTATACTATAGTATTTTTTTCATGTGGGAAGGTCACATTGCCTTGCATTAGTACAGAATGGCAGCTTGGATCACTATGCTTTGACAGTGTGAGGGAAATATGGGGGGTTTGCATAACGGTGTCACTCCATCCCTCACAACAACAACAACAGCTGTGTGTGTGTGTGCTTGTGTGTGCGAGGGGAGTGAGCATGTGAGTTTAATAATAACACATTGATGCAGTGGAAACCAGATAGGCCTGTTGTTTTCCCATTCTCAGATTAATAGCTTAGAGTCACTAGAGACCTTTTCTCTCTCTCAAATGTTTTCTGTTTGTGTCTGTCCCTCTCTCTCTCAAATGTTTTCTGTTTGTGTCTGTCCCTCTCTCTCTCTCAAATGTTTTCTGTCTGTATGTCTGTCCCCCTCTCTCAATTTTTTTCTGTCTCAACTTTTTTCTCTGTCCTCGTCCCTCTCTCTTTCCGTAGGCTATCTAGCTTTGACATGCAAATTCCTCTGACGTTTCTCTTTTGCAGGGCTGCAACCGGTTTTAGAATGAGTTCCAATGTGTACATCTAGGCATACAGTGTTACAGGTACACAGGGAAACAAGTAAGAGGAAATGTCCTTGATTATGGACTTCCTATCTAAACCCTCAGGTCTTTGACCTTTAACCTTTGACCTCTAAGCCAAGCTCAGCTGTCAATCACTCTGCTGCACTCTGAATTCTCCTCCCATCTACATTTTCCTTCCATTCACCTTTATTCACTCAGAAACTATTCAACTTTCTTTACTCTAACATCAGAACAAACTTATGACGCATTATCAGCCGACGGAAACAAACGTTTGGAGTTGGTGATTGTTTGAAGTTAAAGTAAACAAATGAAGTCTACAGAGATGGAAACACACACAAGCTTGCACACACATACACAAACACACCACACACAGTGGAGTAGTCTTCTTCTTCTTCTTCTTCTTCTTCTTCTTCTTCTTCTTCTTCTTCTTCTTCTTCTTCTTCTTCTTCTTCTTCTTGAGCTTCAAAGACCTACCAAACTAGTAGGGGTCTCGCTGCCTTTAGCTGACTCATAAAAGAGCGCTGACTGAGGTGGAGGACTGACTGAGGTGGAGGACTGACTGAGGTGGGGGACTGACAGGTGGAGGACTGACTGAGGTGGAGGACTGACTGAGGTGGGGGACTGACTGAGGTGGAGGACTGACAGGTGGAGGACTGACTGAGGTGGGGGACTGACTGAGGTGGGGGACTGACTGAGGTGGAGGACTGACTGAGGTGGGGGACTGACTGAGGTGGGGGACTGACTGAGGTGGGGGACTGACTGAGGTGGGGGACTGACTGAGGTGGAGGACTGACTGAGGTGGGGGACTGACTGAGGTGGGGGACTGACTGAGGTGGTGGATTGACTGAGGTGGGGGACTGACTGAGGTGGAGGACTGACTGAGGTGGGGGACTGACTGAGGTGGGGGACTGACTGAGGTGGAGGACTGACTGAGGTGGGGGACTGACAGGTGGAGGACTGACTGAGGTGGGGGACTGACAGGTGGAGGACTGACTGAGGTGGAGGACTGACTGAGGTGGGGGACTGACAGGTGGAGGACTGACTGAGGTGGGGGACTGACTGAGGTGGAGGACTGACTGAGGTGGAGGACTGACTGAGGTGGAGGACTGACTGAGGTGGGGGACTGACTGAGGTGGGGGACTGACTGAGGTGGAGGACTGACTGAGGTGGGGGACTGACTGAGGTGGAGGACTGACTGAGGTGGAGGACTGACTGAGGTGGAGGACTGACAGGTGGAGGACTGACTGAGGTGGAGGACTGACTGAGGTGGAGGACTGACTGAGGTGGAGGACTGACTGGGGTGGAGGACTGACTGAGGTGGAGGACTGACTGAGGTGGAGGACTGACTGAGGTGGAGGACTGACTGAGGTGGAGGACTGACAGGTGGAGGACTGACTGAGGTGGAGGACTGACTGAGGTGGAGGACTGACTGAGGTGGAGGACTGACAGGTGGAGGACTGACTGAGGTGGAGGACTGACTGAGGTGGAGGACTGACTGACTCCCTCTGGGTTGTCATTGGGTTTCTTCTCAGCTTTAGTGTTCTTTGTTTGGTTTTTCCTGCTTTGTAAGTCGATGATCTGATGATGTTGACTGACAAGTCATGGTGTGTGTCAGCATTTTAAAAGTTCAGATGTCTCGGACCTGGTGTGTGTGTGTGTGTGTGTGTCCCTTCCTCTCTCTGTCAAGGTCTAGCAGTAGGTTACTCTGGCTTGTTCTGTTTAGATTTTTTAGATTTACATGGCGCATGATGTTTAAACAGCTTGCTGAGTGCTTTGGGGGGTCTGACAATGTCAATAATTTATACAGTAACTCAAACACCACTTTTCTAATCTGAAACAGAATAATACCTTTTACTCTGATATGCTTTTGAGTGCATCTGTTTCAGCCTGTGTTTGCAGAATCAGCAACAGAGTGGGCTATTATTGAAGAAAATGATACAACTGCGGGCCACAACATATTGATTTGATGTAGTCTGACAACGGCTTTAAGATGTGTGTATTGTATCCATCCCCCTGGGAATTAAAACTAAAGTGCATTAGGAAAGGATAAGTGAGTACAGATGTAGGTTCTTAATTTAGCCAGTTTGCTACAGCAGGAAAATAATCCTGCAGCAACAGGAAATGTGAATTATTAGGTGGATTATAATTAATGGAAATGTTTGTAGGGTTTGATACATTTTTCATAAGGGAACATCACGTCTGTAATTTCAAAGTGGAAATTACAAACTTCAGAAGACCTCAAATACATTACAAGTTTTAAATGTTCTGCATTGCAGGAAAGTTGTCCTGCAACAGGGTGTTCAAATTAAGATCCTACATCTGTACATCCCTATTTCCCAGCTCCAGGCGTGGGATCCGTGGGGGAATGCCGCCCCATACCATTTTAATCACATGCACATTTCTGCTCGTAAATAAAACATGCACTCATAGTGATGTAATTAGAATGATTTATGGAGAAGCGACATTGAATAATTTAGCAGCATCATTACACAGATTATATTTATAAGCTAACTTTGTGACGTTCACCTAGATTAAGCCCAAATAACCTTTTGTTTTTCCCCCTCTCTCCTTGCAAACACACAGATGAATTATATGAATATATATTATATTAAACATATTGGTTCAAGGGCTCCGTGTGTGAAGCCCGCGATGGCACGTGTTGCACACATATGTCTGTAGAGTGCAGTTAGAGGTCATGTTGAAGGAGGGAAAGGGAATTGAAGTGGAAGAAACGCTGCTGCTTGTAGCCAATTTGGATGATCTCTACTAGGGTTGTTTAACTCTGGTTCTCAAGGGCCACAGAGTACACATTTGTGGAAAACTCCAAGCTTATTCAACCTTGACTCGGAATCAGACAGAATTTGAAATTTGAAATCTCTGGCCTATCAATTTTTTAATTTTTTTAACTAGGCTAATTGTTATGTACAATGACGGCCTACCCCGGCCAAACCCTAACCCGGACGACGCTGGGCCAATTGTGCGCCACCCTATGGGACTCCCAATCACGGACGGTTGTGATACAGCCTGGAATCGAACCAGGGGGTCTGTAGTGACGCCTCAAGCACTGAGATGCAGTGCATTAGACCGCTGCGCCACTCAATAACAGTGATTCATCAATGAAGTAACAGGAGGAACTTAGAACCGGCAGGGACTGCATCCCTCGTGGGCTGGAACAGTACTCCTCGGATTTTAATGTAAGGATGTATTCTATCAAAAGTTGCACTCTCCAATTTCTCTGTACGACAATAGTATTATCTCTGCAGACTCCATTGCATTACTTTCGTCCACATTGACAAATGTATTCCTGGTCACATTTTGACGCTTCATTTCCGGCTGTTTGAAGACAGCTCTTTAAAATGAAACGCCGATGCAGAGCATTGAAACTTCAACTACAGTTTTACTCATTTAATGTGCATAGCGGTAATGTGCTTATCTCTTTCCATACACAATAATTGTGGCGTAGGTGATTACCTGAGAGAGACCATTTTTGTTTGGCACAAGTCTCTCTCTCTCTCTCTCTCTCTCTCTCCTCTCTCTCTCCTCTCTCTCTCTCTCTCTCTCTCTCTCTCTCTCTCTCTCTCTCTCTCTCTCTCTCTCTCTCTCCCTGCCAGAAAAACAAAACAAGTGTTTATTCATCACCAACCCAGCAGTGTCTTTTCCGGGTACTGATTTCACTCCCCTCTCAGTAAAAGTGTCTTCAACACTCATTTCCTATATATATTAACCCATAATGAGTGTTATATTGAGGGTGGAATTAGAAGCCGGTGGCCACATGTACAGTATAGTCTCTCTCGCTCTCCCTGTGTTATCTCCGGTCCAGCCGGAGCCTAGCTATTTGCAAAAGGGAAGCATATGGTAAGCTTCTTAAGGGGATTTCTCACATCTGTACTGCCTCCAAAATACAAATACAGAGGACAGAGTTTATAGACAAATGTAAAAGCCTAAGACAAAAAAAAGGCCAATACATATTTGAATGAAAATGATGTCGAGAGAGAGAGGAGGGAGAGAGAGGGAGAGAGAGAAAGAGGGGGACAGAAAGGGAGAGAGAGGGGGGGGGGGGGGAGGGAGAGAGAGATGAGTGCTAGTGAATGTGTTAGTCATTGCAGGCTCCTTCAGTCAGCTTCTGCTGCTGATCCAAGGTCAGTCACTGGGCACAGTTTTGATTTATATTTGGTTGAGTTATCAAGTGAATTCAACATGAAATCAACAAATAATGTCACCCTGTCATTGGATTTAGGTTAAAAGTATGGTGAAAGAAAGACAAAATTCCCTTATGTCGATGACTTTTTGCAAATCAGTTTTCCATGTTTTTTGTTGTTGATTCAACCAGTTTTTGCACAGTGGGTAGTATCACTGGGGTTTCACTTCTTGTTTTGTTTCAGTTCAATGATTAGTCATTAGTAATGTAGAACCATCACTATCATCCCCTAATAATGTGCTACTCGAAAGTAGAAGGCTCTGAACTATCCAACTCAGGAACAATGATGAGTTTCTCACTCGTATTAACCACTTGGAAGCTCATTATGAACGGTTTCTAGGTGTTTTCTAGGTGTTTCTTTGTCCCAAGTTTCTCAGCATCCGATAAGGCAGTTAGCACATTCATGGAGCATTTTTAATATAACCAATCCAAAAACAAATGTGTTAGTATCATGGTAAGTTACAGTGAAGTCCTGGTTAGCTCAGTAACTCACAGTGACTGGGTGTGGTGGTCAATGGATGCCAATGGCTTTAACTCACTCCAGAGTCCAGCCAGGAGGAAAACAGCTCTGGGATTAGATCCAGAGAGCTTTAACTCACTACTACCAGGAGGAAAACATAGTTTTATTTATATTTTATCTAGAGCAGGCATGGGATCGGTCCCAGAGACTCCACCACCTACACCCTGACCCTTTTCCTCCCTGTTGGACTGGCCGTGTCGAGTCAGTAAATCAAACGACTCAATGGCGTGCTTCACTTTACTATATGGGTAAAGTGATGATCCACAACAGATTAATAAAACTGTGTGTGTGCGTGTGTGTATGTGTGTGTGTGTGTGTGTGTGTGTGTGTGTGTGTGTGTGTGTGTGTGTGTGTGTGTGTGTGTGTGTGTGTGTGTATTTGTGTGTGTGCGTGCGTGCGTGCGTGCGTGCGTGCGTGCGTTACAGTTTTATGCATTCACAATTGGAGATGTAGGGTCTTGGAGATATGCTTAATGACCATTAGTGTAAAGAATGGGAAAGAAAGGTTTGCATGTTAACTTGTTGATGTAGTAGCATGTTGAGTACTTCAGTCAGGGTTGGATAAGCACCTTTCATATGTACAGTACATTCGGAAAGTATTCAGACCCCTTTACTTTCCACATTTTGTTACGTTACAGCCTTATTCTTTCTTTAAATTGATTAAATCTTCTTTATTTTTTTATTTTTTTATCTACACCCAATTCCCCACAATGACAAAGCAAAAACTGGTTTTAGATTTTTTTGCTAATAAAAAAAAAAAACTTTGGCAGTGATTACAGCCTAGAGTCTTCTTGGCTATGATGCTTGGTACACCTGTATTTGGGGAGTTTCTCCCATTCTTCTCAGGTCTCTCCAGAGATGTTTGACCGGGCTCTGGCTGGGCCACTCAAGGACATTCAGAAACTTGTCCCGAAGCTACTCCTGCGTTGTCTTGGCTGTGTGCTTACGTCGTTGTCCTGTTGGAAGTTTAACCTTCGCCCCAGTCTGAGGTCCTGAGCACTCTGGAGCAGGTTTTCATCAAGGATCTCTCTGTACTTTGCTCTGTTCATCTTTCCCTCAATCCTGACTAGTCTCCCAGTCCACACAGCATGATGCTGCCACCACCATGCTTCACCATAGGGATGATGCCAGGTTTCCTCCAAACTTGACGTTTGGCATTCAGGCCAAAGAGTTCAATCTTGGTTTCATCAGACCAGAGAATCTTGTTTCTCATGGTGTGAGAGTTCTTTAGGTGCCTTTTGACAAACTCCAAGTGGGCGGTCATGTGCCTTTTACTGAGGAGTGGCTTCCGTCTGGCCACTCTACCATAAAGGCCTGATTGGTGGAGGCTACAGAGATGGCTGTCCTTCTGGAAGGTTCTCCCATCTCCACAGACGAACTCTGGAGCTCTGTCAAAGTGACCAACGGGTTCTTGGTCACCTCCCTGACTAAGGCCCTTCTCCCCCGATTGCTCAGTTTGGTTGGGCGGCCAGCTTTAGGAAGAGTCTTGGTGGTTCCAAACTTCTTCCATTTAAGAATGATGGAGGCCACTATGTTCTTGGGGACCTTCAATGCTGCAGAAAGTTTTTGGTACCCTTCCCCAGATCTGTGTCTCGACACAATCCTGTCTCGGAGCTCTACGGACAATTCCTTCGACATCATGGCTTGGTTTTTGCTCTGACATGCACTGTCAACTGTGGGACCTTATATAGACAGGTGTGTGCCTTTCCAAGTCATGTCCAATCAATTACATTTACCGCAGGTGGACTCCAATCAAGTTGTAGAAACATCTCAAGGATGATCAATGGAAACAGGATGCACCTGAGCTCAATATTGAGTCTTATAGCAAAGGGTCTGAATACTTATGTAAATAAGGTATTTCTGTTTTTTATTTTTAATACATTTGCCACAATTTCTAAAAACCTGTTTTCGCTTTGTCATTATGCGGTATTGTGAGTAGATTGATGAGGGAAAAAATGTATTGAATCCATTTTAGAATAAGGCTGTAACGTAACAAAATGTAGAAAAAGTCAAGGGGTCTGAATACTTTCCGAATGCGCTGTAGATGCTACCTAAGCAGCCATACTTTGTTTCTCCTTCTGTTGCCACCTCGGTGATCATCTCTCCCAGGGCTGTTAGCTTTCATTGCAGCTACAGGAGACTGGAGAGGTGGCTCATTGACTTAAACGGTTTCCTCGTTATTAATTTAGCGTGTTGCTGAGCGGTTTGAAAGGAGAGTGGTGACACCTTCTCCATGGTTCTGGCCTGCAACGGTTCACTCTATTAAACGCTGTACGGGGACATCATTTATTAACATGATCCACGAGATGGATGACAGGGGAGGGGGAGAGGGAGGAAGGTAGAGGAGAGGGAGGAGGTGGAGAGGTAGGAGGGAGAGGAGAGGGAGGAGGGGGAGAGGGAAGAGGGAGAGGAGAGGGAGGAGGGAGAGGAGAGGGAGGAGGGGGAGAGGGAAGAGGGAGAGGAGAGGGAGGAGGGAGAGGAGAGGGAGGAGGGAGAGGAGAGGGGGGAGGGGGAGAGGGAGGAGGGAGAGAGGTAGGAGGGAGAGGAGAGGGAGGAGGGGGAGGGAGAGGGGGGAGAGGGAGGAGGGAGAGGAAAGGGAGGGAGGAGGGAGAGGAGAGGGAGGAGGGAGAGGAGAGGGAGGAGGGGGAGGGGTAAAGGGAGAGGAGAGGGAGGAGGGGGAGAGGGAGGGAGGTAGTGGAGAGGGAGGAAGGGAGAGGAGAGGGAGGAGGGACAGGGGTAAATGGAGAGGAGAGGGAGGAAGGTAGAGGAGAGGGAGGAGGGGGAGAGGAAAGAGAGGAGGGGGAGGGGTAGAGGTAGAGGAGAGGGAGGAAGTTAGAGGAGAGTGAGGAGGGGGAGAGGAGAAGGAGGAGGGAGAGGAGAGGAGACGGAGGAGGGGGAGAGGAGAAGGAGGAGGGTGAGAGGAAAGGGAGGAGGAGGATGGGTAGAGGTAGAGGAGAGGGAGGAAGGTAGAGGAGAGTGAGGAGGGGGAGAGGAGAAGGAGGAGGGAGAGGAGAGGGAGGAGGGGGAGAGGAAAGGGAGGAGGGGGATGGGTAGAGGTAGAGGAGAGGGAGGAAGGTAGAGGAGAGTGAGGAGGGGGAGAGGAGAAGGAGGAGGGAGAGGAGAGGAGAGGGAGGAGGGGGAGAGGAGAAGGAGGAGGGGAAGAGGTAAAGGGAGAGGAGAGGGAGGAGGGAGCTAATAAAGGTAGTGCTGGGCCACCTGTCATCAGTGGTCAGTTCAGTAAGAGCATGGAGACATGACCCCCCTGCCCTGCACGTCCCCGCTCCCTGCCTACTGTCAGGTGAACCTCCCTGGGAGAGGACCACCACTTCACCCCCCACCTTACCTCTGGCTCTCTTGATGAGGGGAGGCTGATGAGTAGAATGTGGACACTGGGGATCCTGAAGAGGATTTCCTTTATAATGGGCTTCTAGGGTTAGCCTGAAGAGGGCATGTAATGTCCGGGGTTTTAGTTACTCTACTGTGATTGCTGCCAAAATACTGTCTGTTACAGAGTGTAATTTTTATAGATGTTTGGCATCATTTGAGAGCCAACTCAACTCACTGTTGGCTTTGAAGATACTGCAGCTCAGACTTTCTCTCACCCTCTCTCTCCCTCCCTCCCTCCCCTCCCCTCACAGCCCTGCATTCTCTAACACTCCAACAGACTTCCCTGTGTCTTATTGTGATAAAAACACTTTAATGACAGCTCGGTCCTGTAGCTCCATCCACTTTTCCATGTCAGCCGGTTAGGTCCTGGGGCCCGGTTAGGTCCTGGGGTGCGGTTAGGTCCTGGGGTGCGGTTAGGTCCTGGGGCCCGGTTAGGTCCCATGGGGTCTGGTTAGGTCCTGGGGCCCGGTTAGGTCCCATGGGGTCTGGTTAGGTCCTGGGGCCCGGTTAGGTCCTGGGGCCCGGTTAGGTCCTGGGGCCCAGTTAGGTCCCATGGGGTCTGGTTAGGTCCTGGGGTGTGGTTAGGTCCTGGGGCCCGGTTAGGTCCCATGGGGTCTGGTTAGGTCCTGGGGCCCGGTTAGGTCCCATGGGGTCTGGTTAGGTCCTGAGTTCCCGTTACACCTGTCTGAAAAACCCAGATGCATCATCAGGGTCGTCTCATTCAGTCTGACCTCCCGGGGTCAAGTAACACACACACACACATACACACACCAGGCATTATGTAACACCGTTGATCTGTGCTTCATTCTATAGCTAGAGGACTCCTGATATCTCCAGGAGTGATAAGTATAATTTTGGTCTTTATCTGTTGTGGTCTAGTACTGTCATTTTGCTAGCTAGGGCCATCTACTTTAAGTGCTGCCTGTCTTCCCAGTAGCCTACTTGGTGTGTGAGCTGCTGACTGCTCATAACTTGCAGATGATTGTTGACAAATCATCCAGGATTAAAGGTCAGGGCAATTTGTGACTTGTTGTTTTCGTAATCAGTGGCTTTATTGGAGGGACAGTGTTTTTTCCTCTCCTAGGCAATCAGCAATTAGTACAGGGAGGTGTGCTCTTCCCCTCTGCAAGGCAATTAGCAATTATTGTTAGTACTTCAGTCTCCCCTGTTTTCTCAGCGGCAGCTGGAAGCAGTCGTCTCGTCGCAAAACAAAGACGGTTCTGCCGAGTTGTTGGAGGAAGGAAAGAGAGGAAGGTTCCACACCACTCTCTCACTTCAGTATCTTACCTAGTTATCATTTTGCTCTTTTGTAGCTTTGGCAACTATGTGTGTGTTTTCTATACCTGTTCGCACCTCTCCCTGTAGGCTTTACAGACGCTCCCCACCCCCTGGTTGCAACCCTTCTAATTAATGTACCCTGCACGCACAACCCATGTGGAATTCCTGGTCTGCGGTCAAGAACAGCGAGTTCATTTCAGCCTGTGCTGCCCTTCAGTCCCTTGACTTTTTGGCCCTGCTCTCTCTTCATCTGACTATGTTTTCTCTCATCGTCCGAGAGCATCTGGTCGTTATGTTGGTGGAACAGGGCTACTCATTTCTCCTAAGTGGAGATTTTCTATTTTCTCCATCACTCACCTGTCTATCTCCTCATTTGAGTCCCATGCTGTCACTGTCACTTGTCCACTCAAGCTTAACATTATTGTCATATATTGCCCACCAGGTGCCCTTAGAGAGTTCCTCAATGAGCTTGACATCTTGATAAGCTAATTTCCTGACGATGGCTCACCACTCTTCGTACTTGGCGACTTCAACCTTCTTACGTCTGCCTTCGATTCCTTTCTTTCCATCTCTCTCTTTCCTCTCCTGGCCTCTTTGACCTCACACATTTGACCTCACACTATCGCCCACCAGGTGCCCTTAGAGTAGTGCTGAGCGATTAATCGAAAATATATATTTTTTCTCCAGTTATTAAACAACTAATTGACGGAAGTCGGTTCAATTATTTGAATTCCATTTAATTCTATTATTTTCTTTGAGCTCAATGTGCACATTGCAGAGCTTCTCTAGTTGTAGTTTCCAACAGGCCAATATTCTACATAGTTTAGCGCATAAAACGTGGTAATTAACTACAATGACCATAATCCATTGCACATCTACTGGTCTGTGTTTCTTTTACGCCTGCTTTGGAAGAGGGAAGAATGCGTGATCGTGAGGGGATATAAAGAGCAGCTGTTGCTTCGCAAGGTAGCTCTACCTGAAAATACATGATCTAAGTGATTGATAGTTGGTAGTCAACAGTCTTAAAAGTATGCCTTATTTACTTTGAAGAACTACAAAATTGTGATTTTGTCAGACAGCATAGGCAGCAGCTCTACAGAGATGAGATGATGACTTGGAATGAAATAATAAAGTCATGAAATAAAACAAATGAAATATACACAACAACTGAAATCTAATGGGAATAAATGGTTGATAAGTGATAAGCAGTAATGGGCAGTCACTACCATCTTGGGACTTTTATTAATTGTTTTATTCTGTGTTACTGCATTTAACCCAAATAATCGAAATCAAAACCGTGATTATTTTTTAAATAATATAACCGAAACCGAACCGACCTCAAAAAGCACTAATCACTCAGCACTACCTTAGAGAGTTCCCCAATTGAGCTTGACACCTTGATAAGCTAATTTTCTGATGATGGCTCTTCGTACTTGGCGACTTCAACCTCCCGACGTCTGCCTTCGATTCATTTCTTTCCAACTCTTTCTTCCATGCCCTCCTCCCTTCTCCATTTCTGGAGGCCTTCTCCCCTTCCTCACTTCCCTCATCAACTCATCCTTGACCACTGGCTGCTTCCCCTCTGACTTCAAAATGAACCGAGTCGCTCCCCTCCTCAAGAAACCAACACTCGACTTGAGCGTGCTGTCTCTGACCAACTCTTTCGCTATCTCTCTCAGAATGATCTTCTTGACCCTAACCAGTCAGCCTTCAAGATGGATCAGTCAACTGAGACCGCTATTCTCTGTGTCACGGTGGCTCTCCACACTGCCAAAGCTAACTCTCTCTCCTCTGTTCTCATCCTCCTAGATCTGTCCGCTGCCTTCGACCCCATGAACCATCAGATCCTCCTCTCCACCCTCTCCAGGCTGGGCGTCTCAGGCTCTGCACACTTTTGGATTGCATCCTACCTGGCAGGCCGCTCCTACCAGGTGACGTGGAGAGGATCTGATTCTGCACCACGTATTCTCACTACTGGTGTCCCCCAGGGCTCAGTTCTAGGCCCTCTCCTTTTGTCTCTATCCCTCCCGTTGTCCTAGGGTCAAAATGACCCGCCACTGTGTTGAACCAACTTTATTTAATTTTTATCTTTTTGGGATCATTTGTGAGAAGGAGGCAGTGAGACTTTAAAGTCTCACTGCCTCCTTCTCACAAATGATCCCAAAAATATAAAAATTAAATAAAGTTGGTTCAACACAGTGGCGGGTCATTTTGACCCTAGGACAACGGGAGGGCTATACACCAAGTCACTCGGCTCCGTCATATCCTCACATGGTCTCTCCTATCATTGCTATGCGAATGACACTCAACTACTTTTCTCCTTCCCCCCTGTAACACCCAGGTGGCGACAAGCATCTCTGCCTGCCTGGCAGATATCTCAGCTTGGATGTCGGCCCACCACCTCAAGCTCAACCTTGACAAAACGGAGTACTCTTCCTCCCGGGGAAGGCCTGCCCGCTCCAAGACTTCTACATCACAGTTGACAACTCCACAGTGTTCCCCTCCCAAAGTGCAAAGAACCTTGGCATGACCCTGGACAATACCCTGTAGTTCTCTGCAAACAACAAAGCAGTGACTCGCTTCTGAAGGATCATGCTCTACAACATCCGTAGAGTACGACCCTACTTCACACAGGAAGCTGCACAGGTCCATATCCAGGCACTTGTCATCTCCCGTCTGGACTACTGCAACTCGCTGTTGGCTGGGCTGCCCGCTTGAGCCATCAAACCCCTGCAACTTATCCAGAACTCAGCCCGCCTGGTATTCAACCTTCCCAAGTTCTCCCATGTCACCTCGCTCTTCCGAAGCTTGCATCCACTACAAGACCATGGTACTTGCCTACGGAGCAGCAAGAGGACCTGCCTCCCTACCTTCAGGCTATGCTCAAACGCTACACCCCAATCCGAGCACTCCGTTCTGCCACCTTTGGTCTCTTGGACCTCCCACCCCTACAGGAGGGCAGCTCCTGCTCAGCCCAGTCCAAGCTCTTCTCTATCCTGGCACCCCAATGGTGGAACCAGCATCCCCCTGAAGCTAGGACAGCAGAGTCCCTGCCTATCTTCCAAAAACATCTGAAACCCTACCTTTTCAAAGAGTATCTTAAATAATCCCACACCACCCCACCCCCCACCCCCCGCACCCCCTCCTCACTTCGACCCCCTGTGCCCTCACACTCTCACGTGACTTTTTTTCCCCCTTACTAGCTCGGACTTTGCTGATAGCTACTTTATTGAGGAAAAATGTACTTACTATGACTGTGATAAGTGGTTGTCCCACCTAGCTATCTTAAAATGAATGCACTCATTGTAAGTCGCTCTGGATAAGAGCGTCTGCTAAATGACTAACATTTTAATGTGAGGAAAGTTATCCACAGTCATGTCACACCTCTGGTGTCAACCCATCGCAGAGCAGCTGCTCTCAACACAGAACGTGATGGGAGGACAAGGACTTTGACCCTGAACGTTAACCTTTATTTTATCAGGGTGTCATACTGAGACCAAGGTCTCTCTTTACAGACAAGCCATGAATGACAGAAATGACAGAAAATACACACATCAAAATATAAATACTAAATGTAAATCCCCATTCCCTCCCTCCTCATCTTCCCCATTCCCTCCCTCCTCGTCTTCCCCATTCCCTCCCTCCTCGTCTTCCCCATTCCCTCCCTCCTCATCTTCCCCATTCCCTCCCTCCTCGTCTTCCCCATTCCCTCCCTCCTTGTCTTCCTCATAACCTCCCTCCTCATCTTCCCCATGCCCTCCCTCCTCGTCTTCCCCATAACCTCCCTCCTCGTCTTCCCCATAACCTCCCTCCTCGTCTTCCCCATTCCCTCCCTCCTCGTCTTCCCCATTCCCTCCCTCCTCGTCTTCCCCATAACCTCCCTCCTTGTCTTCCTCATAACCTCCCTCCTCATCTTCCCCATGCCCTCCCTCCTCGTCTTCCCCATAACCTCCCACCTCGTCTTCCCCATTCCCTCCCTCCTCGTCTTCCCCATAACCTCCCTCCTTGTCTTCCTCATAACCTCCCTCCTCATCTTCCCCATGCCCTCCCTCCTCGTCTTCCCCATTCCCTCCCTCCTCGTCTTCCCCATTCCCTCCCTCCTCGTCTTCCCCATAACCTCCCTCCTCGTCTTCCCCATTCCCTCCCTCCTCGTCTTCCCCATTCCCTCCCTCCTCGTCTTCCCCATTCCCTCGCTCCTCCTCTTCCCCATAACCTCCCTCCTCGTCTTCCCCATTCCCTCCCTCCTCGTCTTCCCCATTCCCTCCCTCCTCGTCTTCCCCATAACCTCCCTCCTCGTCTTCCCCATTCCCTCCCTCCTCCTCTTCCCCATTCCCTCCCTCCTCGTCTTCCCCATTCCCTCGCTCCTCGTCTTCCCCATTCCCTCTCTCCTCGTCTTCCCCATAACCTCCCTCCTCATCTTCCCCATTCCCTCCCTCCTCGTCTTCCCCATTCCCTCCCTCCTCATCTTCCCCATTCCCTCCCTCCTCGTCTTCCCCATTCCCTCCCACCTCGTCTTCCCCATTCCCTCCCTCCTCATCTTCCCCATTCCCTCGCTCCTCGTCTTCCCCATTTCCTCCCTCCTCGTCTTCCCCATTCCCTCCCTCCTCATCTTCCCCATTCCCTCCCTCCTCGTCTTCCCCATTCCCTCCCACCTCGTCTTCCCCATTCCCTCCCTCCTCATCTTCCCCATTCCCTCCCTCCTCGTCTTCCCCATTCCCTCCCTCCTCGTCTTCCCCATTCCCTCCCTCCTCGTCTTCCCCATTCCCTCGCTCCTCGTCTTCCCCATAACCTCCCTCCTCGTCTTCCCCATTCCCTCCCACCTCGTCTTCCCCATTCCCTCCCTCCTCATCTTCCCCATTCCCTCCCTCCTCGTCTTCCCCATTCCCTCCCTCCTCGTCTTCCCCATTCCCTCCCTCCTCGTCTTCCCCATTCCCTCCCTCCTCGTCTTCCCCATGCCCTCCCTCCTCGTCTTCCCCATTCCCTCCCTCCTCATCTTCCCCATTCCCTCCCTCCTCCTCTTCCCCATTCCCTCCCTCCTCGTCTTCCCCATTCCCTCCCTCCTCGTCTTCCCCATTCCCTCGCTCCTCGTCTTCCCCATAACCTCCCTCCTCGTCTTCCCCATTCCCTCCCACCTCTTCTTCCCCATTCCCTCCCTCCTCGTCTTCCCCATTCCCTCCCTCCTCGTCTTCCCCATTCCCTCCCTCCTCGTCTTCCCCATTCCCTCCCTCCTCGTCTTCCCCATTCCCTCCCTCCTCGTCTTCCCCATTCCCTCCCTCCTCGTCTTCCCCATTCCCTCCCTCCTCGTCTTCCCCATAACCTCCCTCCTCATCTTCCCCATTCCCTCCCTCCTCGTCTTCCCCATTCCCTCGCTCCTCGTCTTCCCCATTCCCTCCCTCCTCGTCTTCCCCATAACCTCCCTCCTCATCTTCCCCATTCCCTCGCTCCTCCTCTTCCCCATTCCCTCCCTCCTTGTCTTCCCCATTCCCTCCCTCCTCGTCTTCCCCATTCCCTCGCTCCTCGTCTTCCCCATTCCCTCCCTCCTCCTCTTCCCCATTCCCTCCCACCTCTTCTTCCCCATTCCCTCCCTCCTCATCTTCCCCATTCCCTCCCTCCTCGTCTTCCCCATTCCCTCCCTCCTCGTCTTCCCCATTCCCTCCCTCCTCGTCTTCCCCATTCCCTCCCTCCTCGTCTTCCCCATTCCCTCCCTCCTCGTCTTCCTCATTCCCTCCCTCCTCGTCTTCCCCATAACCTCCCTCCTCATCTTCCCCATTCCCTCCCTCCTCGTCTTCCCCATTCCCTCGCTCCTCGTCTTCCCCATTCCCTCCCTCCTCGTCTTCCCCATAACCTCCCTCCTCATCTTCCCCATTCCCTCGCTCCTCCTCTTCCCCATTCCCTCCCTCCTCGTCTTCCCCATTCCCTCCCTCCTCGTCTTCCCCATTCCCTCGCTCCTCATCTTCCCCATTCCCTCCCTCCTCCTCTTCCCCATTCCCTCGCTCCTCGTCTTCCCCATTCCCTCCCTCCTCCTCTTCCCCATTCCCTCGCTCCTCGTCTTCCCCATTCCCTCCCTCCTCGTCTTCCCCATTCCCTCCCTCCTCCTCTTCCCCATTCCCTCCCTCCTCGTCTTCCCCATTCCCTCCCTCCTCGTCTTCCCCATTCCCTCCCTCCTCCTCTTCCCCATTCCCTCCCTCCTCGTCTTCCCCATTCCCTCCCTCCTCATCTTCCCCATTCCCTCCCTCCTCGTCTTCCCCATTCCCTCCCTCCTCGTCTTCCCCATTCCCTCCCTCCTCATCTTCCCCATTCCCTCCCTCCTCGTCTTCCCCATTCCCTCCCTCCTCGTCTTCCTCATAACCTCCCTCCTCATCTTCCCCATGCCCTCCCTCCTCGTCTTCCCCATAACCTCCCTCCTCGTCTTCCCCATAACCTCCCTCCTCGTCTTCCCCATTCCCTCCCTCCTCGTCTTCCCCATTCCCTCCCTCCTCGTCTTCCCCATTCCCTCCCTCCTCGTCTTCCCCATTCCCTCTCTCCTTGTCTTCCCCATAACCTCCCTCCTCGTCTTCCCCATAACCTCCCTCCTCATCTTCCCCATTCCCTCCCTCCTCGTCTTCCCCATTCCCTCGCTCCTCGTCTTCCCCATTCCCTCCCTCCTCGTCTTCCCCATAACCTCCCTCCTCATCTTCCCCATTCCCTCCCTCCTCCTCTTCCCCATTCCCTCGCTCCTCGTCTTCCCCATTCCCTCCCTCCTCGTCTTCCCCATTCCCTCCCTCCTCCTCTTCCCCATTCCCTCCCTCCTCGTCTTCCCCATTCCCTCCCTCCTCGTCTTCCCCATTCCCTCCCTCCTCGTCTTCCCCATTCCCTCCCTCCTCGTCTTCCCTATTCCCTCCCTCCTCCTCTTCCCCATTCCCTCCCTCCTCGTCTTCCCCATTCCCTCCCTCCTCGTCTTCCCCATTCCCTCCCTCCTCGTCTTCCCCATTCCCTCCCTCCTCGTCTTCCCCATTCCCCCCCTCCTCGTCTTCCCCATTCCCTCCCTCCTCCTCTTCCCCATTCCCTCCCTCCTCGTCTTCCCCATTCCCTCCCTCCTCGTCTTCCCCATTCCCTCGCTCCTCGTCTTCCCCATTCCCTCCCTCCTCGTCTTCCCCATAACCTCCCTCCTCATCTTCCCCATTCCCTCCCTCCTCGTCTTCCCCATTCCCTCCCTCCTCGTCTTCCCCATTCCCTCCCTCCTCGTCTTCCCCATTCCCTCTCTCCTCTTCTTCCCCATTCCCTCCCTCCTCGTCTTCCCCATTCCCTCCCTCCTCGTCTTCCTCATAACCTCCCTCCTCATCTTCCCCATGCCCTCCCTCCTCGTCTTCCCCATAACCTCCCTCCTCGTCTTCCCCATAACCTCCCTCCTCGTCTTCCCCATTCCCTCCCTCCTCGTCTTCCCCATTCCCTCCCTCCTCGTCTTCCCCATAACCTCCCTCCTTGTCTTCCTCATAACCTCCCTCCTCATCTTCCCCATGCCCTCCCACCTCGTCTTCCCCATTCCCTCCCTCCTCATCTTCCCCATTCCCTCCCTCCTCATCTTCCCCATAACCTCCCTCCTCATCTTCCCCATGCCCTCCCTCCTCGTCTTCCCCATTCCCTCCCTCCTCGTCTTCCCCATAACCTCCCTCCTCGTCTTCCCCATTCCCTCCCTCCTCATCTTCCCCATTCCCTCCCTCCTCGTCTTCCCCATTCCCTCCCTCCTCGTCTTCCCCATTCCCTCCCTCCTCGTCTTCCCCATTCCCTCCCTCCTCGTCTTCCCCATTCCCTCCCTCCTTGTCTTCCTCATAACCTCCCTCCTCGTCTTCCCCATGCCCTCCCTCCTCGTCTTCCCCATAACCTCCCTCCTTGTCTTCCTCATAACCTCCCTCCTCATCTTCACCATGCCCTCCCTCCTCGTCTTCCCCATAACCTCCCACCTCGTCTTCCCCATTCCCTCCCTCCTCGTCTTCCCCATAACCTCCCTCCTTGTCTTCCTCATAACCTCCCTCCTCATCTTCCCCATGCCCTCCCTCCTCGTCTTCCCCATTCCCTCCCTCCTCGTCTTCCCCATTCCCTCCCTCCTTGTCTTCCCCATAACCTCCCTCCTCGTCTTCCCCATTCCCTCCCTCCTCATCTTCCCCATTCCCCCCCTCCTCGTCTTCCCTATGCCCTCCCTCCTCGTCTTCCCTATGCCCTCCCTCCTCGTCTTCCCCATTCCCTCCCTCCTCCTCTTCCCCATTCCCTCCCTCCTCGTCTTCCCCATTCCCTCCCTCCTCGTCTTCCCCATTCCCTCCCTCCTCGTCTTCCCCATTCCCTCCCTCCTCGTCTTCCCCATTTCCTCCCTCCTCGTCTTCCCCATCCTTCCCTCACATTAGAACGAGCTCTGCATTCTCCTCGGCTTTGCATGACATTAATTGAAATACATTTACATTGCAGGCATGCATGCACATATTATAATGGTATTTGCCATTGCCAGGTCCAAAGAGAATGGAAAGCATAACAACTTGTCTCGCTTACAGTGAAATTGGTGTATGCTGATAATACTACCACACGTCTGTGCTTTGTAGTGCCTGCTGAAAAGGGAATACATTCAGAAATAAACCGCTCACGGTCATGGAAGCATATCAGTTCTGTTCTTGAAAACAAGTTGTTTATACATAAGTATTCATAGATCTGAATAAGAGCATCTGCTAAATGACTAAAATGTAAACGTGTAATACTTCCACTCTTTTTCCACACAGGTTAGTTTGAAGTTAGTTACAGAAAAACAGACATTGGGAAAGAGCACAGTAAGACCAGCCAAAGGCCTTACAGGGACTCTTCTTACATTAACCACAGAGTCAATCAATATTTCAATTATTCTTCTGTTAATTGTAGTTTGTGGGAGAAAACGGCCAACTTAAACAGCATTGAGTAGTTCCCTAACGGTGGATCTGTGAACAGTGGAATTCTGGCTCTATTGAATTCTTCCCCAGAAAGAGAAACAGTTAAATAGACGCGTTCAGAGACAGGCAGAGTTGTTAAAAGCAGGGTGAGGAAGAGAAAAGATACCAACTGACAGAAGCAAGTGACAAAATAGGATAATCGGATTTAGAAAAGCAAGGGTTGTAGCCAAATTAGTGGAGGATCAAAGAAACTTGGAGAAACTTCCAGGTGCTGAAATACAGAGAATGCCTTGCTGGCATACTAAATCATAATAATTCAGAAATTTTAGAGGAATGGAAGACTCAATGTACTGTTTCAATGCTGCATTCAGTCTTTGTGGTCCTCTGTAGCTCAGCTGGTAGAGCACGGCGCTTGTAACGGCAGGGTAGTGGGTTCGATCCCCGGGACCACCCATACACAAAAAAAAATGTATGCACGCATGACTGTAAGTCGCTTTGGATAAAAGCGTCTGCTAAATGGCATATTATTATTATTTCTGGCTGTGCTTGTGAAGTACTACCGGCCCTAGGTGACTCGGTGTCCCTATAAATCACCCCAAAGTTTAGGTTAGCCAGACTACCTTTTGACTTGCCTTAATTCCTGCAGGCTCTGGAGTCTAAAATTGAATAGTTCTCTCATAAAATCAGAAACCCTAACAACTTTGCTCTCTTTTATGTTGAAGGCAGGCGGTAGAGATTATATCATACCCACAGACTCATTCGGACTGACATGACAGATAAAACGTGGAGTCTAAGGCGATATGTGTAGTTCCGCCCCCTTTCACATTGTTGGTTAGTCATTGTCCTGCTGGTGTGGTGGGTTGTGTTGTCTTGGTGATATTATACTGTGGTGGAATGTGTGTGTTGTCTTGGTGATATTATACTGTGGTGGAATGTGTGTGTTGTCTTGGTGATATTATACTGTGGTGGGCTGTGTGTGTGTTGTGTTGGTGATATTATACTGTGGTTGGCTGTGTGTGTGTTGTCTTGGTGATATTATACTGTGGTGGAATGTGTGTTTGTTGTCTTGGTGATATTACACTGTGGTGGAATGTGTGTGTGTTGTCTTGGTGATATTGTACCTTGGTGGGCTGTGTGTGTGTTTTCTTGGTGATATTATACTGTGGTGGAATGTGTGTGTGTTGTCTTAGTGATATTATACTGTGGTGGGCTGTGTGTGTGTTGTCTTGGTGATATTATACTGTGGTGGGCTGTGTGTGTGTTGTCTTGGTGATATTATACTGTGGTGAGCTGTGTGTGTGTTGTCTTGGTGATATTATACTGTGGTGGGCTGTGTGTGTGTGTTGTCTTGGTGATATTATACTGTGGTGGGCTGTGTGTGTGTTGTCTTGGTGATATTATACTGTGGTGGGCTGTGTGTGTTTTGTCTTGGTGATATTATACTGTGGTGGGCTGTGTGTGTGTTGTCTTGGTGATATTATACTGTGGTGGGCTGTGTGTGTTTTGTCTTGGTGATATTATACTGTGGTGGGCTGTGTGTGTGTTGTCTTGGTGATATTATACTGTGTTGGGCTGTGTGTGTTGTCTTGGTGATACTATACTGTGGTGGGCTGTGTGTGTTGTCTTGGTGATATTATACTGTGGTGGGCTGTGTGTGTTGTCTTGGTGATATTATACTGTGGTGGGCTGTGTGTTTGTTGTCTTGGTGATTTTATACTGTGGTGGGCTGTGTGTTTGTTGTCTTGGTGATATTATACTGTGGTGGGCTGTGTGTGTGTTGTCTTGGTGATATTATACTGTGGTGAGCTGTGTGTGTGTTGTCTTGGTGATATTATACTGTGGTGGGCTGTGTGTGTGTGTTGTCTTGGTGATATTATACTGTGGTGGGCTGTGTGTGTGTTGTCTTGGTGATATTATACTGTGGTGGGCTGTGTGTGTTTTGTCTTGGTGATATTATACTGTGGTGGGCTGTGTGTGTGTTGTCTTGGTGATATTATACTGTGTTGGGCTGTGTGTGTTGTCTTGGTGATACTATACTGTGGTGGGCTGTGTGTGTTGTCTTGGTGATATTATACTGTGGTGGAATGTGTGTGTTGTCTTGGTGATATTATACTGTGGTGGGCTGTATGTGTGTTGTCTTGGTGATATTATACTGTGGTGGGCTGTGTGTTTGTTGTCTTGGTGATATTATACTGTGGTGGGCTGTGTGTTTGTTGTCTTGGTGATATTATACTGTGGTGGGCTGTGTGTTTGTTGTCTTGGTGATATTATACTGTGGTGGGCTGTGTGTTTGTTGTCTTGGTGATATTATACTGTGGTGGGCTGTGTGTTTGTTGTCTTGGTGATATTATACTGTGGTGAAATGTGTGTGTGTTTCAGTTACAACTCCTGAGTGGCGCAGTGGTTTAAGGCACTGCATCGCAGTGCTAACTGTGCCACTAGAGATCCTGGTTCGAATCCAGGCTCTGTCGTAGCAGGCCGCGACCGGGAGACTAATGGGCGGCGCACAATTGGCCCAGCGTCGTCTAGGGTAGGGGAGGGAATGGCCGGCAGGGATGTAGCTCAGTTGATAGAGCATGGCGTTTGCAACGCCAGGGTTGTGGGTTCGATTCCCACGGGGGGCCAGTATAAAAAAGAATTGTAATCACTAACTGTAAGTCGCTCTGGATAAGAGCGTCTGCTAAATGACTAAAATGTAAATGTAGTTACATCATCTGTGTTTTACCAATACTCCTCTTGTGTTGCTAATTGGACGGAGGGGGTTGTTTGTTGCCCATCCAACAACCGTGTGTGTATGTTTGTAGTAAAAATGGAGGTACTCCTCAATGTGTTATAATGGCTTACAGTACAGGGTGGAAGAGGTAAGGGAAAGAAGAGGTTTGTAGACTAGGGCTTGTACAGTTAACAGTGGGCTGGGGAAAGACCTCTCCCAAGGAGGGAGGACCATAAACTGTATAGAACACAACAGAGGATGATATTAACAACTACTATATTAGCATTACAGTATATTACCCATTATATTAGCATTACAGTATATTACCCATTATATTAGCATTACAGTATATTACCCATTATATTAGCATTACAGTATATTATCCATTATATTAGCATTACAGTATATTACCCATTATATTAGCATTACAGTATATTACCCATTATATTAGCATTACAGTATATTACCCATTCTATTAGCATTACAGTATATTACCCATTATATTAGCATTACAGTATATTACCCATTATATTAGCATTACAGTATATTACCCATTATATTAGCATTACAGTATATTACCCATTTTATTAGCATTACAGTATATTACCCATTATATTAGCATTACAGTATATTACCCATTATATTAGCATTACAGTATATTACCCATTATATTAGCATTACAGTATATTACCCAATTCGTTTTCAACTGGTAACGCACCCTTCCCTCAGGTGACCGAGAGGTCTTTGAAGAACAGTTTCTCCAAAGTCACACCATGGAGGTAACAGTAATAGGCAGCATGGGGAGGATAGCATAGATATAATGCAGGTAAGTACAGGTTGATATTAAACATGTATAGAGCAGGACGGTCACTTAGGGAAGAGGAGGGATGGAGGGATGAGGGAGCTGTACCACTATGTGCTGACTGCTAACCAAGGTTCTTGGGAAATTTGCCTCTCTTTTTTTTTTCGAGAAGTGGTTTAAGTGAGAAGTGGTTTGTTAGGACCGTGAGAAGTAGTTTGTTAAGACTGTGAGAAGAGGTTTGTAAGGGCCGTGATGAGTGGTTTGTAAGGGCCGTGATGAGTGGTTTATTAGAACCGTGAGAAGTAGTTTGTTAAGACTGTGAGAAGAGGTTTGTAAGGACCGTGAGAAGTAGTTTGTTAAGACTGTGAGAAGAGGTTTGTAAGGACCGTGAGAAGTAGTTTGTTAAGACTGTGAGAAGAGGTTTGTAAGGACCATGAGAAGTAGTTTGTTAAGACTGTGAGAAGAGGTTTGTAAGGACCGTGATGAGTGTTTTGTTAAGACTGTGAGAAGAGGTTTGTAAGGACCGTGAGAAGTAGTTTGTTAAGACTGTGAGAAGAGGTTTGTAAGGACCGTGATGAGTGGTTTGTTAGGACCGTGAGAAGTAGTTTGTTAGCGCCGTGAGTCATTACAAACACAGCACAAGACCCATGAGTGGAGTGCCACATCTTTCTCATCCAGGGCTCTTTTTCAAGGTGCTGACTCTCTTTTCCTTTATAAGTTTATGAAAGTGCAATTCGACGCTTTACTGTTTTGTTTGTTATTTTGCGATGCTAAGGGTAAGTGTCTGTCGAGGGCTCTCTGAAGCCCAATCAAACGCGAGAGTCAGCGAACTGTCAGCTTTATGGAGTGGCAAAAGTTTTTTAAAATGTACAACGGTACTTATGTTCCCTGGCAATCTGTTAATCAGACAATAAATGCAATCAGGGGGTAAGCATGGACCCAGATTTCTCAATCAGATGCTGCTGAAGTTTAATACAGCAAAAGAGACAAACACATTCACTGACAGTCTGACAACCTTATGCTGCGTTTAGACGAGGGAAAGGCAAACCAGCAAGACGGTGCATGTTGCTATGGTGATTTCAGTAAACAAACAGTGCAAATCAACATCCGGTAGAAAACAATGCTACGGCAGACGCAAAAGTTGAAATATTTGGCGGTAAGTGCCGTCTACTGTAGTGGCTGACGGCATTCACCGCCAGCCTCAACGGCATTTACCGTCGTGCTCTCATTGAAAACAATGACATTCGGTTTGTCGTTTACCTCATACCATGTAAACACAGAATTAGTCTTGTCAGCTTCCCACCTCCTCCTTATTAAAGTATTTTTTTATGCTCCTCTCCACAACTGTCTTACTAACCACCCTCAGTGTAATTGCGTTTCCCTCAGGCTCATTTTGACCAGAACAATTCATAAAGTAGTTTATAGACTATCAATGTTTTGTCCATCTCAAACAAAAAGAAGATAGCATGTCTGACTGTGCATGGATATGAAGTTGGTCTCCCTGGGCAACAATACGTTGTCTCAGAAAGACTTCCTGTGTTACATTAAAGTTCGACAATGAGTATGAGGTGGCTGAGTTCGTTGTGTCATGTCATTACAGATGTAGGATCTTAATTTTAGCCAGTTTGCTACAGCAGGAAAATAATTCTGCAGCAACAGGAATTGTGAATTATTACAGTGGGGGAAAAAAGTATTTAGTCAGCCACCAATTGTGCAAGTTCTCCCACTTAAAAAGATGAGAGAGGCCTGTAATTTTCATCATAGGTACACGTCAACTATGACAGACAAAATGAGGAAAAAAAATCCAGAAAATCACATTGTAGGATTTTTTATGAATTTATTTGCAAATTATGGTGGAAACTAAGTATTTGGTCAATAACAAAAGTTTCTCAATACTTTGTTATATACCCTTTGTTGGCAATGACACAGGTCAAACGTTTTCTGTAAGTCTTCACAAGGTTTTCACACACTGTTGCTGGTATTTTGGCCCATTCCTCCATGCAGATCTCCTCTAGAGCAGTGATGTTTTGGGGCTGTCGCTGGGCAACACGGACTTTCAACTCCCTCCAAAGATTTTCTATGGGGTTGAGATCTGGAGACTGGCTAGGCCACTCCAGGATCTTGAAATGCTTCTTACGAAGCCACTCCTTCGTTGCCCGGGCGGTGTGTTTGGGATCATTGTCAGGCTGAAAGACCCAGCCACGTTTCATCTTCAATGCCCTTGCTGATGGAAGGAGGTTTTCACTCAAAATCTCACGATACATGGCCCCATTCATTCTTTCCTTTACACAGATCAGTCGTCCTGGTCCCTTTGCAGAAAAACAGCCCCAAAGCATGATGTTTCCACCCCCATGCTTCACAGTAGGTATGGTGTTCTTTGGATGCAACTCAGCATTCTTTGTCCTCCAAACACGACGAGTTGAGTTTTTACCAAAAAGTTATATTTTGGTTTCATCTGACCATATGACATTCTCCCAATCCTCTTCTGGATCATCCAAATGCACTCTAGCAAACTTCAGACGGCCCTGGACATGTACTGGCTTAAGCAGGGGGACACGTCTGGCACTGCAGGATTTGAGTCCCTGGCGGCGTAGTGTGTTACTGATGGTAGGCTTTGTTACTTTGGTCCCAGCTCTCTGCAGGTCATTCACTAGGTCCCCCCGTGTGGTTCTGGGATTTTTGCTCACCGTTCTTGTGATCATTTTGACCCCACGGGGTGAGATCTTGCGTGGAGCCCCAGATCGAGGGAGATTATCAGTGGTCTTGTATGTCTTCCATTTCCTAATAATTGCTCCCACAGTTGATTTCTTCAAACCAAGCTGCTTACCTATTGCAGATTCAGTCTTCCCAGCCTGGTGCAGGTCTACAATTTTGGTTCTGGTGTCCTTTGACAGCTCTTTGGTCTTGGCCATAGTGGAGTTTGGAGTGTGACTGTTTGAGGTTGTGGACAGGTGTCTTTTATACTGATAACAAGTTCAAACAGGTGCCATTAATACAGGTAACGAGTGGAGGACAGAGGAGCCTCTTAAAGAAGAAGTTACAGGTCTGTGAGAGCCAGAAATCTTGCTTGTTTGTAGGTGACCAAATACTTATTTTCCACCATAATTTGCAAATAAATTCATTAAAAATCCTACAATGTGATTTTCTGGAGAAAAAAAATCTCAATTTGTCTGTCATAGTTGACGTGTACCTATGATGAAAATGACAGGCCTCTCTCATCTTTTTAAGTGGGAGAACTTGCACAATTGGTGGCTGACTAAATACTTTTTTTCCCCACTGTATGTGGATTATAATTAATGGACATTTTTGTAGGGGTTGATACATTTTTCGTATGGGAAAATTAAGTCTGACATTTCTAACTGGAAATTATAACTTCAGAAGCCTTTTTAACCTCCAATACACTACACGTTTAAACTTTCCTGCATTTTAGGGAAAGTTCTCCTGCAACAGGGTGATCAAATTAAGATCCTACATATGTAGCGTAAGGTAACGTTGTAATGAGAACAGACATGATGTGGTTGCTTGGCCAAACAAGCAAGCAGACAGTGTATGTGTGTGTGTGTGTGCGTGCATGATGTGTTTCTGCATGTATTGTTATTGTGAGTGCTGTAACTTTTGTTGTCCTTAGTTGTCTGTATTAGTTGATGCTTATCAGACAGTGAGTTAGATGGTGACTCATCAGACAGTGAGTTAGACGGTGACTCATCAGACAGTGAGTTAGATGGTGACTCATCAGACAGTGAGTTAGACGGTGACTCATCAGACAGTGAGTTGGATGGTGACTTAGACAGTGAGTTAGACGGTGACTCATCAGACAGTGAGTTAGACGGTGACTCATCAGACAGTGAGTTAGACGGTGACTCATCAGACAGTGAGTTAGATGGTGACTCATCAGACAGTGAGTTAGACGGTGACTCATCAGACAGTGAGTTAGATGGTGACTCATCAGACAGTGAGTTAGACGGTGACTCATCAGACAGTGAGTTAGATGGTGACTCATCAGACAGTGAGTTAGACGGTGACTCATCAGACAGTGAGTTAGACGGTGACTCATCAGACAGTGAGTTAGACGGTGACTCATCAGACAGTGAGTTAGATGGTGACTCATCAGACAGTGAGTTAGACGGTGACTCATCAGACAGTGAGTTAGACGGTGACTCATCAGACAGTGAGTTAGACAGTGACTCATCAGACAGTGAGTTAGACAGTCACTCATACAGACAAAAGCTCTTTCCCTGGCATAAATAGCTGTGGGTCTTCTGTTTTTGTATGGTTGTTATTGTTTGGAAAAGAATCGTACAAAAAAATGAATAAAATCAAATAAGAGAGTTGTGGGTCTGAGTGGGGCAGCCGCCACATGGACACGTGTTTAACTATGAATCACTTGGCCAATATACATGGCTGCCCCTCTGTACTGTTAGCTGAGTCTGACATTGAGTTGGTAAGGCAGAGGGTCCTGAGCTAGGACAGGCTTGTCTGCCATGCTCCGATTTGGTCTGCTAAACATGGTCTATTTTTATAGACGATTGTGTCTGGGGCTTTTGCGGTGCTGAAAAGGGGAGAGAGCGAGAGCAGAGCGTATGCTAAAAGAGGAGAGAGGAGTCAGGAAAAATCTCTCTCCATCTGACATTTACACAAGCAACACAGCCGCACGGAGCACATATGCATTGGGAAGATGACCATTTAGAGGACAAGGAGAGAACATGTGCATACATAGAACGCACACTGTGTCACACACATGAACACACACACAAACACACACATACACACGCATAAACACACGCACAAACACACACACAAACACACACATAAACACACACATAAACACACACACACACAAACACACACGCACATAATGTATGCAACAAACACACTCTCTGCACAAACACACAGACTCTCACAGAGAGGGGGATGGAGGCAGCCAGGTACATTTGGGGGTAGGCCTAATCCCTCTACCTGTTTCTCTTTCTCTTTCTCACACACAAACACACACACACACACACACACACACACACACACACACACACACACACACGCACACACACATACGCATACCCTCTACTTTGTGAAGCCAGTTAGGCCAACATCAAAGCAGATATGCCTTGGCGTTCACTCAGAGACAGACAGGCAGTTACATAACCTGTGAGCTCTTAACGAGACATGCACTGGAACAATCCAACTCTGCCCCCGCGTCCACATCAACACCAGGCAGGCGCTGAGAAAACAACTTGTGCTTGAATCCTCTCCTCTCTTCTCAAGGGAAATATTCAATCTGCCATGTTTTTCCCTATAGTTATTAATGCTGATAAAACATAATAATAATCTAGCCTAAAGAATGATAGTAGTTCTGTTTCATTTCTGGAACTGCAGGTGTAGGTACACTACATGACCAAAGGTATGTGGACACCTGCTCGTCGAACATCTCATTCCAAATACATAGGCATTAATATGGAGTTGGTCCCCCCTTTGCTGCTATAACAGCCTCCACTCTTCTGGGAAGACTTTCCACTAGATGTTGGAACATTGTTGCGGGGACTTGCTTCCATTCAGCCACAACAGCATTAGTAAGGTCAAGCACTGATGTTGGGCGATTAGGCCTGGCTCGGAGTCAGCGTTCCAATTCACCCCAAAGGTGTTTGATGGGGTTAAGGTCAGGGCTCTGTGCAGGCCAGTCAAGTTCTTCCACACCGATCTCGACAAACCATTTCTGTATGGACCTCTTTGTGCACGGGGGCATTGTCATGCTGAAACAGGAAATGGCCTTCCCCAAACTGTTGCCACAAAGTTGGAAGCACAGAATCATCTAGAATGTCATTGTATGCTGCAGCGTTAAGATTTCTCTTAACTGGAACTAAGGGACCTAGCCCGGACCATGAAAAACAGCCCCAGATCATTATTCCCCCTTCACCAAACTTTACAGTTGGCACTATGCATTGGGGCAGGTAGCGTTCTCCTGGCATCCGCCAAACCCAGATTTGTCTATTGGACTGCCAGATGGTGAAGCGTGATTGATCACTCCAGAGAACGCTCCAGAGTCCAATGGCGGCGAGCTTTACACCACTCCATGGTGATCTTAGGTTTGTGTGAGGCCGCTCAGACAGTTTGGAACTCAGTAGTGGGTGTTGCAAATGAGGACATATGATTTATACACGCTTCAGCACTCGGCGGTCCCGTTCTGTGAGCTTGTGTGGCCTACCACTTCGCGGCTGAGCTGTTGTTGCTCCTAGATGTTTCCACTTCACAATAACAGCACTTATAGTTCTAGCAGGGCTGATTTTTTTTACCCGTTTTTCTCCCCAGTTGGTAGTTACGGTCTTGTCCCACCGCTGCAACTCCCATACGGACTTGGGAGAGGTGAAGGTCGAGAGCCATGCGTCCTCCGAAACACGACCCTGCCCAGCCGCACTGCTCGCTTAAACCGGAAGCCAGCCACACCAATGTGTCGGAGGAAACACTGTACAGCTGGTGACCGAAGTCAGCATGCATGCGCCCGGCCGCCACAAGGAGTCGCTACAGCGCGATGGGAAAACAACATCCAGGCCGGCCAAACCCTCCCCTAACCCTGACGACTCTGGGACAATTGTGCGCCACCTCATGGGTCTCCCAGTCGCGGCCGGCTGCGACACAGCCTGGGATCGAACCCGGATCTGTAGTGACGCCTCTAACAGTGCAGTGCATTAGACCGCTGCGTCACTCGGGAGGCCCTAGCAGGGCAGAAATTTGACGAACTGACTTGTTGGAAAGGTGGCATCCTATGACGGTGCTACGTTGAAAGTCACTGAGCTCTTCAGTAAGGCCATTCTACTGCCAATGGTTGTCTATGGAGATTGCATGGCTGTGTGCTTGTTTTTATACACCTGTCAGATACAGGTGTGGCTGAAATAGCCACATTTACTAATCTGAAGGGGTGTCCACATACTTTAGTATATATAGTGTATTTCCTGCACCCTGAGGGTGCTCAGCGTGAGGTTGCTTAGGTCTGGACAGCAGGGTTTGTCACTTCCTAATCAGCTGTCCAACAGTGTACTGTAGCCAAGCCTAGCTTTTGAAATGTATAATTTACCACAGCTGACAAATGTGACTCTCAACATCAAGAGGACATGCTGCATCCACAAGATGATTGTTTTTTACTCCTCAAAACAGGGTTCCCCAACTGAATTTGATCCACGGGTGGTTTTATTTGGCCCCCCAATGTTTTTTCATTTTTGGACATAATAGACTGTAAAAACACCAGGAAATCAGCTCCAAGTGATTTTAATTTAAGAAATCAGTATTCCCACACATAATAGACAGACACGTGATCTTATACAAATGTAAGCAATGACAATGTTTTAGTCAAACATTAAATCTGTTTGGGCTTCATGCGGTCAATTTGCAGTCTACAAATTATTTAACATTTTAGCAGCCACTCTTATCCAGAGCAACTTACACGAGCAATTAGGGTTAAGTGCCTTGCTCAAGGGCACATCTACAGATTTTTCACCTAGTCAGCTCAGGGATTCAAACCAGTAACCTTTCAGTTACTGGCCCAACGTTCTTAACCGCTAAGCTACCTGCTGACCCTGCCTGTTCCGGCCCCCAGACCATCAGCTCAAGAATAAATTGGCCTGCGGCTGAATCTAGTTGATGATCCCTTACCTTAAAATGTACAACATTTACATATGATTCATCAAACAGTTCCGTTGATTTAGGCTTACTTAACGCTCATGAGAAAAGATAGACCTACAGAGAATGTAAACATACAGCGCGAGGCTTCGTGCTCCCTCCAGGCTGAAGTAAGCCAGGAAAGTGGGTGGAAGAAGGCGCCGGTAAATAACAGAAGAAATGTATAGCCTATGTATGACCCGTCTAACAGCACAGTCAAACTTGTGACTGTCACACTAGCTCACCTCTTTGTGTCCCTAGACAGCAAACTCACCGATATACCATGTGGCCCTGCTGGTAAGTCAGAAGCACACAGCAGGGCTGCCATTGCTGAGAGGAGAAACACTTTGTAGCCTACATATAGGAGAAATGGAAAAGAACCCTCTAGAATCCCACATGTTCAAGTTTCATTTGGAGAGGACCAGCTAGGTTATAACTTGTGGGCAGGCCTTATTTGAAGAGCTGGTTCTAAAATCAAGTGTTGTCATGGTGTGATGTGCTGTAGCTTGTAAACAATGACTCTCTCAACCTTTTGTCCAATTTAATTTGCTCCTTTAAAATCATTATAGAACAATAGATAGTATCCTACATCCTAGACCTGGGGAGCATCATAAGCTAGGCAACGGCACAAAGTCTGGGGAGGATGTCATGTTGGACATTTCGAAAGGGGAAATAAATTGTTCCGGGGAGGGTGCTCTTCAGAGAGACAACACCCCAACAAATCACGAGTTTGGGTAGAGCGGGAAATGTGCTCATGTTTATCATGTTTAGCTAGCATAACAAGCGGATATGGAAGCGAAGTTATCGGTGATGCGCTTACCATTTCCGACTTGTCCTCTCTGTCCCAACCAAGGACCCAGGGTTCCAGTCTGGAAGCACGCTTTCGACTGTGCCCAGAGGACGTTAGCTTATGTCAGCCTCTACTCCGAGCGCGCACTATGTTAGCTGTGACAGGCCTGTACAGGATAGTCGAGCGCGCCAGCTCGTTTTCACGCCCTGATAACGTTAAATTAATGTTGTGAGAGAAGCATTAGCTTGGCCTCGTTTACCTCCAATGGTGTTCAAAACGAGATAAAGGAGACTTTAACTTGTGCGTGTGTGACAAATGCTGTGGTCCTGCGAGTCTCTTGGGTGAAAAAAGGACGCTTCATCTTGTGCAGTCTGCAGTTATCCTCCTGAAAATACATCCTCTCTCTCTCGCTCTATCTCTCTCTCTCTCTATCTATCTCTCTATATGTATCTAGACCGAACCTTTCCTGCTGTGTGAGCTGCTGTGTCTATAATTAGGGGGTGATAATGTAGCACGCTGGAAGTGGTTGCGGGAGCTCATATTATAGGAAATGGTGCTCCCCAGAAGCCCAGAGAGGAGATGCACATACCCACTGGGCACAGAAGTCTGTTCAACATCTAGTTTTGAATTACATTTGGTTGAGTTGTCAACTAACGTGAAATCAACAAAAAAGTCACCATGTCATTGGATTTCGATTTAAAAAACAGGTGAAAAAAATACGAAATTCCCTTATGTAGATGACCTTTTGCGAATTCAATCAGTTTTCCATGTTGATTCAACGTCATCACATTACATGTTTTTATTGAAATGACGTGGAAACAACGTTGATTCAACCAGTTTTTGCCCATTGGGTCCGACACATTCCAGTCCCTCATATGCAATTCGCTCTCCGTTGTGCTAGCCAGTCTCCTCTTCATACTACCAACTTGACACTTTTTGTAGTGAAGAGGTTGGACGCAGCAGGCATCTGTTGTCGAATGATAGTCAATTCAATGTAATACAACATTGTTTCCAGACGGCGCAGCGCAGACAGACATAAATATCCTTCTAATTAATAAACAGAATCAAACCAATCAAAGAATGGCTTGTCAACGCGCTTGAGCGAAACAATTCTCATGAAACGCATGCTTCACTGAGCTCGGTTTCGAAGCAATAGTTGATGAATCCGCCTCCCCGATATATGCTCTTTCTGAATACGAGCCTACCGTCTGGCTATCGCTATCTTGCCTGATTGCGCAGTGAATTCGCAATTCCTAGCAGCTTTTAAAACAAATAATTCAGACCGCAGCCAGACTTTGCCAGAGGCAAGACACAGCAGCTCACAGCACAGCAGGCAAGGTTCGGTCCGACCAGCACAGAAGAGAGAAAGCGATAGGCGCGTTCAAACCGGGATAACAGCTGGACTGGATATGCAAATGATCTGCCAGGAATGACGGCACTGAGAACCTACGAGCATTCTCAAGTATCTGATCGATAGGAGATATTAGGGCCAGCTGGCCAGAGCCGGAACAGTTATAAAACACTCGATGACCGCTCGGCTCACTCTGAGCAAGTTGAGAAAGTGTGTATCACAGACTCGAAACGAAGCGCCCACCGCGACGTTTAACATATTCAGCTGTCAAATAGGCTACAAGTCTACTTTCGCAACAACATGTCAGTGTTTTGTCAGGACAGCGGTGTTTGAATGACTCCGACAGGGAGGACATACGTTGGCAGCCCTAAGATTTTCGACATGCCAGAGAATGTTTCGTTCTCCAGGAACCGCACAGAACTGGACACGCGGCCGTGGGCGCGTCCAGCATGGGCTATCACCGTGCTGGCCAGCGTGCTGATCTTCACAACAGTGGTGGATGTCTTGGGCAACTTGCTGGTTATCATTTCAGTGCTTAGGAACCGGAAACTTAGAAATGCGGGTAAGTGGATAATGATTGTGTGTGTGTGTGTGAGAGAGAGAGAGAGACGGAGAAAGATGGCACTCGTGGTTATACCTGACATTTTTTTTAAATAATTTGGCATGAAATTGACATATCAACCAATGCAATAGATATACTCTAAATACAATGAAAAACGAGAGATCCTGAAAATATAATTTCGTTCTCGTGCCTTATCTGAATACCTGAGCGGTCTCATTCACACCAATAAGCCTACATTCAAGACTCCACATATGAATGAGACTGCTGAATATAGTGAATGTATTCCTCCTATGCGGAAGGATTTAGTTCACTTTATGCACAGATACAATTATGATTGTATGAAATGTTGACGATTTGAGTTTTAATCACTTTTTCTTATGGGAAAATGTTATGGCCTATTGTCTGTAATGTGTTTTAATAACCTATGGCAATACTTTGAGAGTCATTCGGCAGTCACTTGTGAGGATTCTGCAGGGAGTTCTCAGATTTTATGGTGGCGCTCGATTCCTACCAAACAATGTAGGTATAAATTGCATAGATTATGAAGAGGGTAACAGATTTCAATCCCATGAGATTCTTTCGTTTAGCTTGCTTTATTGTTTATAGACCTATAGTTTATGCATTATCTATTGTTTTATTCAATACTGACCTTAATTGTATTTATATTTATTGTCTTATTTATTTATTTTCATAAATATTTTTTTTTGTACGTGCATAAACCTGCAGGGGTATCCAAACAGAGCGGCAAAAAGGCGCACGAGCACCAATTATACCAACACACCGACAGTTGCAAACACATTATGTGTCCATTCGGATGACTTACAATGGATTTATTTTGTTTGACTTTTTCACAGTGGGCTAGTAGCTGTCATCTAGGTTACTGATTAATATTGGAATATATGTTTGAAAACAGAATAGAAATTCAGTTGTGATGGTTTGGGTGTTTAAAGCAGGGACCGGGATTAGTTATAATACCCTTGGTCAATTCCAGTCTGTTGTGCCCAACACTGAGCGCTCAAATCCCGGTTTTTGTGCCCTTATGGCACGGTCCAGATGTTGACTGTTGGAGGTTGGAGCCAATGGGCGACCGTCCGTTCCCGCTCTCTGTCTCCATGTCTCTCTCTCTCTTTCTGTCGCACTTTAACAGCAGTCCCAGTCGTTATTTATTGTGCTCGGTTCACTTGCTTTTATTCTTGCTCAGAAGCATCATCTGCCAGGGGCGTCATGCACCCTAAAATTCAGAGGGGACAGTTTTTTCCTGCAATCTCCAGCCTTAATCATTACGCTTAATTCTATGTCAATTTTTTATTTTTTTTTCTGCATATCTAAGCATACCTCTTGAGATGTCTGTATCCTACTAACTGGTAGTTCTTTTTTAAAAGAAACATCTCTGCTAAAATCTCGGTAAAAGATTGAAAGGAATGTGAGTCTTATTCAGTACATTTAGTAATTGGTTGCTTTTCTAAACTCTACCAACCTTGCCAGCAGGCATGTCAGCTAAGATAGTTAGACAAGCTAGCTGGATTGATAGCCTGAAATGGCTTCTTGGTAGCTAGTTATGAGGTTGGGAGATTGGGAACCGAAATTGGGCTACCTCTGGGCTAGCTAAAGCCAACTTCATAAAATTGCAAGGTGGCTAGTAGTATTACAGAGAAACAACAACAAACATTTTAACAAAAAATTAAATATATATATATATATATAGTACCAGTCAAAAGTTTGGACACACCTACTCATTCAAGGGTTTTTCACTATTTCTACTATTTTCTACATTGTAGAATAATAGTGAAGACATCAAAACTATGAAATAACACATATGGAATCATGTAGTAACCATAAAAGTGTTAACAAATCAAAATATGTTTGAGATTTGAGATTCTTCAAATAGCCACCCTTTGCCTTGATGACAGCTTTGCACACTCTTGGCATTCTCTCAAACAGCTTCATGACGTAGTCATCTGGAATGCATTTCAATTAACAGGTGTGCCTTCATAAAAGTTAATTTGTGGAATTTCTTTCCTTCTTAATGAGTTTGAGCCAATCACTTGTGTTGTGACAAGGTTGGGGGGATATACAGAAGATAGCCCTATTTGGTAAAAGTCTATATTATAGCAAGAACAGCTCAAATAAACAAAGAGAAACGACAGTCCATCATTACTTTAAGACATGAAGGTCAGTCAATACGGAAACTTTCAAGAACTTTTAAAGTTTCTTCAAGTGCAGTCGCAAAAACCATCAAGCGCAATGATGAAACTGGCTCTAATGAGGACCGCCACAGGAAAGGAGACCCAGAGTTACCTCTTCTGCAGAGGATAAGTTCATTAGAGTTACCATCCTCAGAAATTGCAGCCCAAATGAATGCTTCACAAAGTTCAAGTAACAGACACATCTCAACATCAACTGTTCAGAGGAGACTGCGTGAATCAGGCCTTCATGGTCGAATTGCTGCAAAGAAACCACTACTAAAGGACACCAATAAGAAGAAGAGACTTGTTTGGGCCAAGAAACACAAGCAATGGACATTAGACCGGTGGAAATCTGTCCTTTGGTCTGATGAGTCCGAATTTGAGATTTTTGGTTCCAACTGCCATGTCTTGGTGAGATGCAGAGTAGGTGAACGGATGATCTCCGCATGTGTGGTTCCCACCGTAAAGCATGGAGGAAGAGGTGTGATGGTGTGGGGGTTGCTTTGCTGGTGACACTGTCTGTGATTTATTTAAAATTCAAGGCACAGTTAACCAGCATGGCTACCAAAGCATTCTGCAGCGATAAGCCATACCATCTGCTTTGCTCATAGTGAGACTATTATTTGTTTTTCAACAGGACAATGACCCAACACAACTCCAGGCTGTGTAAGGGCTATTTGACCAAGAAGGAGAGTGATGGAGTGCTGCATCTGATGACCTAGCATTCCTCATGAAGCTGGTTGAGAGAATGCCAAGAATGTGCAAAGCTGTCATCAAGGCAAAGGGTGGCTATTTGAAGAATCTAAAATCTAAAATATATTTTGATTTGTTTAACACTTTTTTGGTTACTACAAAAAATTTTAAAAATTAAGAAAAACCCTGGAATGAGTAGGTGTGCCCAAACCTTTGACTGGTACTGTATATATATATATATATATATATATATATACAGTGCATTCTGAAAGTATTCAGATCCCTTGAATTTTTTCCACATTTAGTTACGTTACAGCCGTATTCTAAAATTGATTACATTTTTTTCCCCCTTCATCAATCTACACACAATACCCCATAATGATAAAGCAAAAACAGGTTTTTATATATTTTTGTAAATAAAATAAAAAATAAAAACTGAAATATCACATTTACATAAGTATTCAGAGCCTTTACTCAGTACGTTGTTGAAGCACCTTTGGCAGTGATTACAGCCTCAAGTCTTCTTGGATGTGATGCTACAAGCTTGGGACACCTGTATTTGGGGAGTTTCTCCCATTCCTCTACGCAGATCCTCTCAAGCTCTGTCAGGTTGGATGGGGAGCGTTGCTGCACAGCTATTTTCAGGTCTCTCCAGAGATGTTCGATCGGGTTCACGTCCGGGCTCTGACTGGGCCACTCAACGACATTCAGAGACTTGTCCCGAAGCCACTCCTGCATTGTCTTGACTGTGTGATTAGGGACGTTGTCCTGTTGGAAGGTGAACCTTCACCCCAGTCTGAGTTCCTGAGCGCTCTGGAGCAGGTTTTCATCAAGGATCTTTCCTTCGATCCTGACTAGTCTCCCAGTTCCTGCCTCTGAAAAACATCACCACAGCATGATGCTGCCACCACCATGCTTCACAGTAGGGATGGTGCCATGTTTCCTCCAGACGTGACATTTGGCATTCAGGCCAATGAGTTAAATCTTGGTTTCATCAGACCAGAGAATCAGAGAATGTTTCTCATAGTCTGAGAGTCCTTAGGTGCCTTTTGGCAAACTCCAAACGGGCTGTCGATTATTTTACTGGGGAGTGGCTTCTGTCTGGCCACTCTACCATAAAGGCCTGATTGGTGGAGTGCTGCAGAGATGGTTGTCCTTCTGGAAGGTTCTCCCATCTCCACAGAGGAACTCTCGAGCTCTGTCAGAGTGACCATCAGGTTCTTGGTCACCTCCCTGATCAAGGCCCTTCTCCCCAAATTGCTCAGTTTGGCCGGGCGGCCAGCTCTAGGAAGAGTCTTGGTGGTTCCAAACTTCTTCCATTTAAGAATGATGGAGGCCACTGTGTTCTTGGGGACCTTCAATGCTGCAGAAATGTTTTGGTACCCTTCCCAGATCTGTGCCTCGACACAATCCTGTCTTGAAGCTCTACGGACAGTTCCTTCGACCTCATGGCATGGTTTTTGATCTGACATGCACTGTCAACTGTGGGACCTTATATAGACAGGTGTGTGCCTTTCCAAGTAATGTCCAATCAATTCAATTTACCACATGTGGACTCCAATCAAGTTGTAGAAACATCTCAAGGATGATCAATGGAAACAGGATGCACCAGAGCTCAAGTTCGAGTCCCATAGCAAAGGGTCTGAATACTTATGTAAATAAGGTATTTCTGTTTTTGTTTTGTTTTTTATGTGCAAAAATCTATAAAAACCTGTTTTCGCTTTGTCATTATGGGGTATTGTGTGATTTTTCATTTATTTAATAAATTTTAGAATAAGACTGTAACGTAACAAAATGTGGAAAAAGTCAAGGGGTCTGAATACTTTCCTAAGGCATAATTATTTAAACAGGAAACATTTAAAGTCTGCCCTGATCTACCACTTGGCTGCAGCCAGTTAAGATGCCAAGGGGTGTGTTCATGAATTCAATCTGGAGTGCCAGAGTGCACTCAGAGTGCGCTCTGGGCTTTTGTAAATTCTGAGCGTTGTCAGGTAGTCAGTTCGTTAATTCAGAGCGTTTTTCTCTCTGAGTGTTTAGAGCGCAGACTGGACGCTCTGGCCGAGTAGGGTTCATCAGAGCGTTCTGACGTCACAACGGCATTCAAGCACCCAAGCTAACTGGCTAACGTTGGCTAGCTTGTTAGCTACTTCCAGACACAAATGAGCGAACACCTCACTCTGACTATTTTACTTTCCCTAGCAGAGCTGGTTAGGCTGTTTTCATGTTATCCAGATCATTGGTGACTGTAACTGTGCTGCTGGCAACAATTTAATTACGCTTTTTTGCCGACGTTTACTGACACACTCAGACGAGAGTCCTCTGAAATCGTAGTAGATAGCCAGAGTGAATTTACAAACGCACCCAAGATGTGACAGTTCGCATCTAGCCCCAACACCAGTGGCTTGTATTCATGGATCTCAAGCGAAGCCAGGCTTCTCCAAAAAATGTACCTAAATAAATAAAATATAATTGTATCTCTGTGTTTCATAATTTTCCTTCAATTTGCAAGAAGCTGAATGTATCTCACCAGAGAAAGCATCCGAGCGAGCGAAACAGCGCCCCTCTGTCTCTCTATGTGTAGCTCATCTATCTGTTGATGTCTGGTCAAAAAGAGTATGACATTGTTGCCGCCGTAGCATTGAATGCAAGGGAAGCCAGCGAGCATTTGGCCACCCTTGATAAAAAAGTATAAAATAAGAACACCTTACTCCTTGCAAAAGTATTCACCCCCCTTGGCATTTTTCCTATTTTGTTGCATTACAACCTGTAATTTAAATGGATTTTATTTGATTTCATGTAATGGACATACACAAAATAGTCCAAATTGGTGAAGTGAAATGAAAAAAATAACTAGTTTCAAAAAATTATACAAAATAAATAATGGAAAATTGGTGCGTGCATATGTATTCACCCCCTTTGCTATGAAGCCCCTAAATAAGATCTGGTGCAACCAATTACCTTCAGAAGTCACACAATTAGTTAAATAAAGTCCACCTGTGTGCAATCTAAGTGTCACATGATCTGTCACATGATCTCAGTATATACACCTGTTCTGAAAGGCCCCAGAGTCTGCAACACCACTAAGCAAGGGGCACCACCAAGCAAGCGGCACCATGAAGACCAAGGAGCTCTCCAAACAGGTCAGGGACAAAGTTGTGGAGAAGTACAGATCAGGCTTGGGTTATAAAAAAATATCAGAAACTTTGAACATCCCACGGAGCACCATTAAATCCATTATTAAAAAATGGAAAGAATATGGCACCACAACAAACCTGCCACAGCGGAGATTGGAGTATCTGTCCATAGGACAACTTTAAGCCGTACACTACACAGAGCTGGCCTTTACGAAAGAGTGGCCAGAAAAAAGCCATTGCTTAAAGAAAAAAATAAGCAAACACATTTGGTGTTCGCCAAAAGCCATGTGGGAGACTCCCCAAACATAAGGAAGAAGATACTCTAGTCAGATGAGACTAAAATTGAGCTTTTTGGCCATCAAGGAAAACGATATGTCTGGAGCAAACCCAACACCTCTCATTACCCCGAGAACACCATGCCCACAGTGAAGCATGGTGGTGGCAGTATCATGCTGTGGGGATGTTTTTCATCGGAAACTGGTCAGAATTGAAGGAATGATGGATGGCGCTAAATACAGGGAAGTTCTGGTGGGAAACCTGTTTCAGTCTTCCAGAGATTTGAGACTGGGACGGAGGTTCACCTTCCAGCAGGGGTACTTTCAAAACTTAGGCCTATACCTTTCCACCCCAGACAGAGTAGGCCTACTGACGCAGAAAAATGTAAGCCTCAACTGCTGGCTACTCTTCTTCCGTGGCTTAACCCAACGAGAGAAGTTCACAAGTGTTTCCCTAAAAGCAGTCTGGGTTTAAACCTCTTCTATTGTACAGTTAGTGAATAGCTTAATCAATTGATTGTGACAGAATTAGATTACTTCCCAAGCAAAGTACATTTTTCTCTCCTCGGCTATAGAAGGTTGTAGCTCAGCCTCTGAATGTCAAAGAAACTAAACAATGATATCCCCATATGTATCAGAGTCACGTCTTTCCCGGGTATTTTACAGCTTGTTTCCAGCATAAAGCATCATGGACCAAAGCGCCATTATAGATCACTTCATATAATGGATTAGTTTTATTTTCTTTAAAATCTTAAGCGAACAAAGGCCTGTGCTTTTTTGCCATTTTCTTTAATAAAAGGTAGGGCTTCGGCACACCCCCTAAATTAAAGTCTTTGTTTTAACTTACCAGCCCTTCACTGAGACGGAGGTAGGTTATTTAAAGAGTGTATGGTGGGTGGAGGAATTGACCGACAAATCTATGGATATAGCAGCCTATAGCCAAATTCCGTCTGTCAAATAGGTAGGCCTACCTCTTATTTCTTAAGTAGGAAGAAATCGGCTCCAACACAAAGCCCTCTTGTTGTTAGTAAAGTCTAATTAAAATGAAGATGGTTGAAATTAATTATGCCTCCTCAAATTTGCCCTCTTTCAGCACCATGAGCTGTCCATTTCTGATTGATTGTGCCTCGGCTGCTGCTTCAAGTTTCAGCACCACAATGTAAGTTACTCGAATCTGTCTTATTGTGAGGTCAATAACACTGATAAATACATCATGGGCAAGAAACATATTATTTGTAATAAAAGCAATTATAGCAAGCTATCAAAGTTGACCTCTGGTCCTCCTCATCTTGGCATTCTCCTTCTCAATCTGAACAGAACAGGCTATACGCTAGTCCTCACACAAGATAGTGCATTTTCTGGACTAGACCTAATCTAAAATTATTTTCGGAAGAAGCCTTTGACTCTCCTAATGAACTGCCACCATAGGCCTACACAGCACAGCCATTAGATAGGCAGCACAAAAAACGGTTTTGATCTGCAAGAGCAGAGCAGGGCTCAGGGTTGGAATATCCATTGCAGTGTCTAATGCAGCCTGGTTTTATTTACACCATCCCAGCAGCAATCTTAGAAATGTAACTTTGCTCTGTGCTTCTCAGAGTATGCACTTCGTAGCCTATAGGCTATGGATCGTTTGATTGAGACCACACTAAATAGCCGATAGGCACACTTGATATTGTTTGCCCAGTGGAGAGTCAGAGATGAGGGGTGGCATCACATCCATATATAGCCTATTAAGCAACTAATTCCAAAACACTGAGAAATATTGAAATTTCATCAATTACAAATTACATGACCCTCCCCTTGAATGAGATTGAAAAAGCATGACCCTCCCCCATCTTCCTCCAGGTACCAATTCAGTAAATGTTGATCCATCCCTTGCCTTAACCATTCAGAATCTGTAATTCCATGACTCTGGATCAGAAGGCTGCCTGTTTGATCCCAGTCGTGGAGACATTTTTAGTCTTTTTAGTTTTAACCCCCTTGAATCGATGTCAGCACCCCAGGGGAAATCTAATTCGCATAATACACATATTTCAGTTTAAGATAGAGATCTCTGTTTTGCATTGGATGTGTCTCAATCCACCGCATCTGTCGATGTGGAACACATCTGCGGTGAAAGGTGACAGAGCTAGAGCTGTTTGTCAGACCATGAGACATCCCGAAAATCAGTCTTCTCACAAAAATGTCTGTAGCATCCGAACCCCCACATGTGTCTTGGGCAGGGGCGGTGTGTTCATTAGGGCGATATGGGCGACGCACTGCCAAACGGGAAAAGGAAGGGATTTTTTTTTCTAATCAATTATATCACGGCAACAGTAGTTATCAGTGTTCTAATCTAGACGTCTGATCTGCCACTAAATGTCCAATCAGGCTAAAGTCGTGCTTCAAATGGCCCCGCCCGTTTTGGGGCGATTTCAGTCAGGTTGAAAATCACCCCAGAAGTCTCTCATAGACTCTCATGTAAAAAAAATTTTTTTTCAAATATCAGAGCAATCTCTATGGGTTCCGGGAGGGCTTGCACTTACGCGCTTTCGTCATACGTAACATAACCATGAACATAACTAAGAAAAGTGCGGGTAGCGGCGTCAATCAATTCACGTACTACTGTCAAGATGGCTAGCGTTCAGTGCAACTCGATTGTCTCTTTGAAAGAAGTTCCTTTTTGTCGGCGAACAAATCAAGATAAATTGGCAACGAAACAATTAGGACCTCCCAGACCAAATTTAATAATTCAACAGGTTTCTACTAAAGGGGGAAAGTCCTACACCGAGGATTTTCCAAAAATTGGTACGAACGAAAAACCTGGCTAGCAGGCTGCGATGTAGCTAATGCAGTATTCTGCTACCCCTGCTTACTCTTTCACCCTGAAGGCGGCACGGCAGACAGCACCGCTTGGACAGCGACTGGTGTAACGGACATGCACCATCTTTCAGAAAAGATTAAGAAACATGAGCTGTCAAAGACCCACATGGATAGCTGTTTGAGATTGTCTGCTTTGGGGAGAGTGAACATTGCCACTCAACTGGATGAGGGATACAGGCTAGCTGTCCTCCCCCACAACGATGAGGTTAGCAAGAACCGCCACATCCTCAGCCGGCTAATCCAGTGTGTGAAGTTTTGCGGAGTGTTTGAGTTAGCTTTGCGAGGCAAAGATGAAACTGAGGGCTCCACCAACCCTGGTATTTTTCTTGGACTTGTCAACTTTGTGGCACAATTAGATGAGGTATTTGATGACCATCTTAAAAATGCTTAAGTTTTCAAGGGCACATCAAAGACCATTCAAAACGAGCTACTGGAGTGTATACTAGCGGTCATGAGGGAACATATTGTGGAGGAGGTGAAGTCGGCGAACTTCGTAGCTATCCAAGCTGACGAGACCACGGACGTTTCTACACAGACACAGCTGGTGCTTGTGCTGAGGTACATTCATCATCGTCCTCCTCGTCCTCCTTGTCCTCCTCGTCGTCCTCGTCCTCTTCGTCCTCCTCCTCCTCGTCCTCGTCCAGTTTGGGCTACACACTAATATGACCCATCTGTGGAAAGGTGAGACTCACACAAACAGGTACATGATGGTCTGAAGGTCTGAAGGTCCCCCAGTACCAGTTGAAAAAAATAATGAAAGTATATATGGAGACTGTTTAGTTCCAAAAATAAGGGGTTAAATACAGGTTTCCTGATATTTCTTACAGTGAGGGAAAAAAGTATTTGATCCCCTGCTGATTTTGTACGTTTGCCCACTGACAAAGACATGATCAGTCTATAATTGTAATGGTAGGTTTATTTGAACAGTGAGAGACAGAATAACAACGAAAGAATCCAGAAAAACGCATGTCAAAAATGTTATGAATTTATTTGCATTTTAATGAGGGAAATAAGTATTTGACCCCTCTGCAAAACATGATTTAGTACTTGGTGGCAAAACACTTGTTGGCAATCACAGAGGTCAGACGTTTCTTGTAGTTGGCCACCAGGTTTGCACACATCTCAGGAGGGATTTTGTTCCACTCCTCTTTGCAGATCTTCTCCAAGTCATTAAGGTTTCGAGGCTGACGTTTGGCAACTTGAACCTTCAGCTCCCTCCACAGATTTTCTATGGTATTAAGGTCTGGAGACTTGCTAGGCCACTCCAGGACCTTAATGTGCTTATTCTTGAGCCACTCCTTTGTTGCCTTGGCCGTGTGTTTTGGGTCATTGTCATGCTGGAATACCCATCCACGACTCATTTTCAATGCCCTGGCTGAGGGAAGGAGGTTCTCACCCAAGATTTGACGGTACATGGCCCTGTCCATCGTCCCTTTGATGCGGTGAAGTTGTCCTGTCCCCTTAGCAGAAAAACACCCCCAAAGCATAATGTTTCCACCTCCATGTTTGACGGTGGGGATGGTGTTCTTGTGGTCATAGGCAGCATTCCTCCTCCTCCAAACACAGCGAGTTGAGTTGATGCCAAAGAGCTCGATTTTGGTCTAATCTGACCACAACACTTTCACCCAGTTCTGCTCTGAATCATTCAGATGTTCATTGGCAAACTTCAGACGGGCCTGTATATGTGCTTTCTTGAGCAGGGGGACCTTGCGGGCGCTGCAGGATTTCAGTCCTTCACGGCGTAGTGGATTACCAATTGTTTTCTTGGTGACTATGGTCCCAGCTGCCTTGAGATCATTGACAATTTCCTCCCGTGTAGTTCTGGGCTGATTCTAATGATCATTGCAACTCCACGAGGTGAGATCTTGCATGGAGCCCCAGGCCGAGGGAGATTGACAGTTCTTTTGTGTTTCTTCCATTTGCGAATAATAGCACCAACTGTTGTCACCTTCTCACCAAGCTGCTTGGCGATGGTCTTGTAGCCCATTTCAGCCTTGTGTAGGTCTACAATCTTGTCCCTGACATCCTTGGAGAGCTCTTTGGTCTTGGCCATGGTGGAGAGTTTGGAATCTGATTGATTGATTGCTTCTGTGGACAGGTGTCGTTTATACAGGTAACAAGATTAGATTAGGAGCACTCCCTTTAAGAGTGTGCTCCTAATCTCAGCTCGTTACCTGTATAAAAGACACCTGGGAGCCAGAAATCCTTCTGATTGAGAGGGGGTCAAATACTTATTTCCCTCATTAAAATGCAAATCAATTAATAAAAAATTTTACATGCGTTTTTCTGGATTATTTTGTTGTTATTCCGTCTCTCACTGTTCAAATAAACCTACCATAAAAATTATAGACTGATAATTTCTTTGTCAGTGGGCAAACGTACAAAATCAGCAGGGGATCAAATACTTTTTTCCCTCACTGTATATCTCTCAGATATAGGACAGACACTTCAGAACAAACTTCCTTTTGATTTTTGGGAGGGGGACTGTCACGCCCTGGCTCTGGGGACTCTAGTATGTTGAGCCAGGGTGTGAGTTTTCATTTGTGTTTGTTCTAGTATTGTGTGTCTATGTTGGCCGGTGTGGTTCTCAATCAGAGGCAACGTGAATCAGCTGTTGCTTGTTGTCTCTGATTGGGAACCATACTTAGTCAGCCTGTTTCCCACAGTATGGTGTGGGATCTTGTTCCTGTGTAGGTGTGTGTTTTGCACCTTTGGACGTCACGTTATCGTTTGTTGTTTTTGTTCGTGTTATCATTAATTATTTAATAAATATGTTCACCTTCCACGCTGCGCCTTGGTCCTCTGTACCCGACGATCGTGACAGGGACTATCTGTTGTTCCATGTAGTGAATCTGTTATTCCATGCGTTTGTATGGCCAAATAGCAGCAAGGCCAAAATACATTTTCCATCAAACAATTTGTAAATATATTTTATTGATACTTCAAGGGGTACTTGAAATTCAAAATCAAATAGGTAAATGATCCTTAGTATGACCTTAAAACAATTACATATAGTTTAGTAGAACCCGGATGGTGTATCAAATCACCCAATCACTACAAAGATGCAGGCGTCCTTCCTAATTCAGTTGCCGGAGCAGAAGGAAACCGCTCAGGGATGTCACCATGAAGCCAATGGTGACTTTAAAACAGTTTAATGGCTGTGATAGGAGAAACTGAGGATGGATCAACAACATTGTAGTTGCTCCACAATGCTAACCTAATTGACAGAGTGAAAAGAAGGATGCCTGTACAGAATACAAATATTCCAAAACATGCGTCCTGTTTCAACAAGGCACTAAAGAAACTTTATGTCCTGAATACAAAGTGTTATGTTTGGGCAAATACAACACAACACATCACTGAGTACCATTCTTCATATTTTCAAGCATAGTGGTGGCTGCATCCTGTTATGGGTATGCTTGTAATCGTTAAGGACTGGGGAGGTTTTCAGGATAAAAAATACAAGGAGGAAAACCTGGTTCAGTCTGATTTCCACCAGACACTTGGAGATGAATTCACCTTCCAGTAGGACAAGAACCCAGGGGCGCAAGCATTTGCTGCGCAAGCAGCAGGAGAAACAAAAACACTTCGACATTTGAGCTTTGGAGACCGTGGATGAACGTCTAATTCTACAGTGAGACTGTGAGCGCTTGTTGCGTGGTGGCCCAACGCCCTATTAAGACACTTTATGTTGGTGTTTCCTTTATTTTGTCAGTATATCATAAAGGGAAATTGTTCTGTCAAATAATCTAACCACCCATGCTGCTGGTGGATTTATGCTTAAGACTGACATTGATGATGTTGACTCGGGTCTCTGGGGCAGGAAGGGTACACCTATTACCTGGGTCTCTGCCTTCATCCATGCTCTGTTTCCATCAGGGTCATCTCTCCAACATCTCTCTCTCTCTTCTCTCTCTCTCTCTCTCTCTCTCTCTCTCTCTCTCTCTCTCTCTCTCTCTCTCTCTCTCTCTCTCTCTCTCTCTCTCTCTCTCTCTCTCTCTCTCTCTCTCTCTCCACCTCTATCCCTCTCTGTATCTCTCCTCTCTCTCCCCCTCTATCACACTCTGTGTCTCTCCTCCATCTATCCCCCTCTCTTTCCCTCTATCCTTCTCTGTGTCTCTCCTCCATCTCTATCTCTCTATCTCTCTCTCTCTCTCTCTCTCTCTCTCTCTGGCTTCTCTCTCTCCCTCTCTCCCTCTATCCCTCTCTGTCTCTCCTCCAGCTCTCTCTCTCTCTCGCTTTCTCTCTCTCTCTCCTGTGTCTCCTCCATCTCCACCTCTATCCCTCCCTGTATCTATCTATCTTCTCTCTCTCTCTCTCTCTCTCTCTCTCTCTCTCTCTCTCTCTCTCTCTCTCTCTCTCTCTCTCTCTCTCTCTCTCTACTTCTATCCCTCTCTGTGTCTCTCTTTCCATCTCTCTCTCGTCTCTCTCTCTCTCCACCTCTATCCCTCCCTGTATCATCTTCTGTCTCTCTCTCTCTCTCTCTCTCTCTCTCTCTCTCTCTCTCTCTCTTCTCTCTCTCTCCCTCTCTCTCTCTCTCTCTCTCTCTCTCGCTCTCACTCTCTCCACCTCTATCCTCCCTGTATCTATCTTCTGTCTCTGTCTCTCTCTCGCTCTCTCTCTCGCTTTCTCACTCTCTCTCTCTCTCTCTCTCCTCTCTCTCCTCTTCTCTCTCTCTCTCACTCCTCTCTCTCTCTCTCTCTCCACCTCTATCCTCTCTGTATCTCTCCCT
>NW_028161146.1:0-48214 GCF_964263955.1 Coregonus lavaretus
CCTCTATCTTCTCTCTCTACACCTCTCTCTTCTCACTGTACACCTCTCTCTTCTCCCCTCTACACCTCTCTCTCTCCCTCTACACCTCTCTCTCTCCCTCTACACCTCTCTCTCTCCTCTACACCTCTCTCTCTCTCTCTCTCTCTCTCTCTCTCTCTCTCTCTCTCTCTCTCTCTCTCTCTCTCTCTCTCTCTCTCTCACCTCTCTCTCTCTCTACACCTCTCTCTCTCCCTCTACACCTCTCTCTCTCCCTCTACACCTCTCTCTTCCCTCTACACCTCTCTCTCACTCTACACCTCTCTCTTCTCCTCTCACCTCTCTCTTCTCCCTCTACACCTCTCTCTCTCTCTGTGTCTCTCTCTCTCTCTCTCTCTCTCTCTCTCTCTCTCTCTCTCTCCTCTCTCTCCTCTCTCTCTCTCACTCTCTCTCCACACCTCCCTCTCTCTCTCTCCTCTACACCTCTCTCTCCTCTACACCTCTCTCTCTCCCTCTACACCTCTCTCTTCTCCCTCTACACCTCTCTCTTCTCCCTCTACACCTCTCTCCTCTACACCGCTCTCTTCTCACTCTACACCTCTCTCTTCTCCCTCTACACCTCTCTCTTCTCTCTCTACACCTCTCTCTCCCTCTACACCTCTCTCTCTCCCTCTACACCTCTCTCTCTCTCCCTCTACACCTCTCTCTTCTCCCTCTACACCTCTCTCTCTCCCTCTACACCTCTCTCTCTCCCTCTACACCTCTCTCTCTCTCTCTACACCTCTCTCTCTCCCTCTACACCTCTCTCTCTCCCTCTACACCTCTCTCTCTCACTCTACACCTCTCTCTTCTCCCTCTACACCTCTCTCTTCTCCCTCTACACCTCTCTCTCTCCCTCTACACCTCTCTCTCTCCCTCTACTCCTCTCTCTCTCCCTGTACACCTCCCTCTCTCCCTCTACACCTCTCTCTCTCCCTCTACACCTCTCTCTCCCTCTACACCTCTCTTCTCCCTCTACACCTCTCGCTTCTCCCTCTACACCTCTCTCTTCTCCCTCTACACCTCTCTCTCCCTCTACACCTCTCTCTCTCCCTCTACACCTCTCTCTCTCCCCTTACACCTCTCTCTCCCTCTACACCTCTCTCTCCCTCTACACCTCTCTCTCTCCCTCTACACCTCTCTCTTCTCTCTCTACACCTCACTCTTCTCTCTCTCTACACCTCTCTCTTCTCCCTCTACACCTCTCTCTCTCCCTCTACACCTCACTCTTCTCCCTCTACACCTCTCTCTCTCCCTCTACACCTCTCTCTCTCCCTATACACCTCTCTCTTCTCCCTCTACACCTCTCTTCTCTCCCTCTACACCTCTCTCTTCTCTATCTACACCTCTTTCTCTCCCTCTACACCTCTCTCTTCTCACTGTACACCTCTCTCTTCTCTCTCTACAACTCTCTCTCTCCCTCTACACCTCTCTCTCTCCCTCTACACCTCTCTCTCTCCCTCTACACCTCTCTCTCTCCCTCTACACCTCTCTCTCTCCCTCTACACCTCTCTCTCTCCCTCTACACCTCTCTCTCTCCCTCTACACCTCTCTCTCCCTCTACACCTCTCTCTCTCCCTCTACACCTCCTCTCTCTCACTGTACACCTCTCTCTTCTTACTGTACACCTCTCTCTTCTCTCTCTACACCTCTCTCTTCTCACTGTACACCTCTCTCTTCTCCCTCTACACCTCTCTCTCTCCCTCTACACCTCTCTCTCTCCTCTACACCTCTCTCTCTCACTCTACACCTCTCTCTCTCCCTCTACACCTCTCTCTCTCCCTCTACACCTCTCTCTCTCTCCCTCTACACCTCTCTCTCCCTCTACACCTGTCTCTTCTCTCTCTACACCACTCTCTCCCGCTACACCTCTCTCTTCTCACTCTACACCTCTCTCTTCTCACTGTACACCTCTCTCTTCTCACTGTACACCTCTCTCTTCTCCCTCTACACTTCTCTCTCTCCCTCTACATCTCTCTCTCTCCCTCTACACCTCTCTCTCTCCCTCTACACCTCTCTCTCTCCCTCTACACCTCTCTCTCTCCCTCTACACCTCTCTCTCTCTCCCTCTACACCTCTCTTCTCCCTCTACACCTCTCGCTTCTCCCTCTACACCTCTCTCTTCTCCCTCTACACCTCACTCTTCTCTCTCTACACCTCTCTCTCTCCCTCTACACCTCTCTCTCTCCCTATACACCTCTCTCTTCTCCCTCTACACCTCTTTCTCTCCCTCTACACCTCTCTCTTCTCTATCTACACCTCTTTCTCTCCCTCTACACCTCTCTCTTCTCACTGTACACCTCTCTCTTCTCTCTCTACAACTCTCTCTCTCCCTCTACACCTCTCTCTCTCCCTCTACACCTCTCTCTCTCCCTCTACACCTCTCTCTCCCTCTACACCTCTCTCTCTCCCTCTACACCTCTCTCTCTCCCTCTACACCTCTCTCTCTCCCTCTACACCTCTCTCTCCCTCTACACCTCTCTCTCTCCCTCTACACCTCTCTCTTCTCACTGTACACCTCTCTCTTCTTACTGTACACCTCTATCTTCTCTCTCTACACCTCTCTCTTCTCACTGTACACCTCTCTCTTCTCCCTCTACACCTCTCTCTCTCCCTCTACACCTCTCTCTCTCCCTCTACACCTCTCTCTCTCCCTCTACACCTCTCTCTCTCCCTCTACACCTCTCTCTCTCCCTCTACACCTCTCTCTCTCCCTCTACACCTCTCTCTCTCTCCCTCTACACCTCTCTCTCCCTCTACACCTGTCTCTTCTCTCTCTACACCACTCTCTCTCTCTACACCACTCTCTCCCGCTACACCTCTCTCTCTCACTCTACACCTCTCTCTCTCACTGTACACTCTCTCTTCTCACTGTACACCTCTCTCTTCTCCCTCTACACTTCTCTCTCTCCTCTACATCTCTCTCTCTCCTCTACACCTCTCTCTCTCCCTCTACACCTCTCTCTCTCCCTCTACACCTCTCTCTCTCCCTCTACACCTCTCTCTCTCTCCTCTACACCTCTCTTCTCCCTCTACACCTCTCGCTTCTCCCTCTACACCTCTCTCTTCTCCCTCTACACCTCACTCTTCTCTCTCTACACCTCTCTCTCTCCCTCTACACCTCTCTCTTCTCCCTCTACACCTCTTCTCTCCCTCTACACCTCTCTCTCTCTATCTACACCTCTTCTCTCCCTCTACACCTCTCTCTTCTCACTGTACACCTCTCTCTTCTCTCTCTACAACTCTCTCTCTCCCTCTACACCTCTCTCTCTCCCTCTACACCTCTCTCTCTCCCTCTACACCTCTCTCTCCCTCTACACCTCTCTCTCCCTCTACACCTCTCTCTCTCCCTCTACACCTCTCTCTCTCCCTCTACACCTCTCTCTCCCTCTACACCTCTCTCTCTCCCTCTACACCTCTCTCTTCTCACTGTACACCTCTCTCTTCTTACTGTACACCTCTATCTTCTCTCTCTACACCTCTCTCTCTCTCCCTCTACACCTCTCTCTCTCCCTCTACACCTCTCTCTCCCTCTACACCTGTCTCTTCTCTCTCTACACCGCTCTCCCTCTACACCTCTCTCTTCTCACTGTACACCTCTCTCTTCTCTCTCTACACCTCTCTCTTCTTACTGTACACCTCTATCTTCTCTCTCTACACCTCTCTCTTCTCACTGTACACCTCTCTCTTCTCCCTCTACACCTCTCTCTCTCCCTCTACACCTCTCTCTCTCCCTCTACACCTCTCTCTCTCCCTCTACACCTCTCTCTCTCCCTCTACACCTCTCTCTCTCCCTCTACACCTCTCTCTCCCTCTACACCTGTCTCTTCTCTCTCTACACCACTCTCTCCCTCTACACCTCTCTCTTCTCACTCTACACCTCTCTCTTCTCACTGTACACCTCTCTCTTCTCACTGTACACCTCTCTCTTCTCCCTCTACACCTCTCTCTCTCCCTCTACACCTCTCTCTCTCCCTCTACACCTCTCTCTCTCCCTCTACACCGCTCTCTCCCTCTACACCTTCTCTCTTCTCTCTCTACACCTCTCTCTCCCTCTACACCTCTCTCTCTCCTCTACACCTCTCTCTCTCCCTCTACACCTCTCTCTCTCCCTCTACACCCCTCTCTCTCCCTCTACACCTCTCTCTCTCCCTCTACACCGCTCTCTCCCTCTACACGCTCTCTCTCACTGTACACCTCTCTCTTCTCTCTCTACACCTCTCTATTCTCCCTCTACACCTCTTTCTTCTCACTGTACACCTCTCTCTTCTCCCTCTACACCTCTCTCTCTCCCTCTACACCTCTATCTCTCCCTCTACACCTCTCTCTCTCCCTCTACACCTCTCTCTCTCCCTCTACACCTCTCTCTCCCTCTACACCTGTCTCTCTCTCTCTACACCGCTCTCTCCCTCTACACCTCTCTCTTCTCACTGTACACCTCTCTCTCTCCCTCTACACTTCTCTCTCTCCCTCTACACCTCTCTCTCTACCTCTACACCTCTCTCTTCTCACTGTACACCTCTCTCTTCTCCCTCTACACCTCTCTCTCTACCTCTACACCTTTATCTTCTCTCTCTACACCTCTCTCTTCTCCCTCTACACCTCTCTCTTCTCCCTCTACATCTCTCTCTCTCCCTCTACACCTCTCTCTCCCCCTCTACACATCTCTCTCTCTCTACACCTCTCTCTTCTCACTCTACACCTCTCTCTCTCCCTCTTCACCTCTCTCCTCTCCCTCTACACCTGTTTCTTCTCCCTCTACACCTCTCTCTTCTCCCTCTACATCTCTCTCTCTTCCTCTACACCTCTCTCTTCTCCCTCTACACCTCTCTCTTCTCACTGTACACCGCTCTCTTCTCCCTCTACACCTCTCTCTTCTCTCTCTACACCGCTCTCTCCCTCTACACCTCTCTCTTCTCACTGTACACCTCTCTCTTCTCCCTCTACACCTCTCTCTCTCCCTCTACACCTCTCTCTTCTCACTGTACACCTCTCTCTTCTCCCTATACACCTCTCTCTCTCCCTCTACACCTCTCTCTCTCCCTCTACACCTCTCTCTCCCTCTACACCTGTCTCTTCTCCCTCTACACCTCTCTCTTCTCCCTCTACATCTCTCTCTCCCTCTACACCTCTCTCTCTCTCTACACCTCTCTCTCTCCCTCTACACCTCTCTCTCTCTCCCTCTACACCGCTCTCTTCTCCCTCTACACCTCTCTCCTCTCTCTCTACACCTCTCTCTTCTCACTGTACACCTCTCTCTTCTCTCTCTACACCTCTCTCTTCTCCCTCTACACCTCTCTCTCCCTCTACACCTCTCTCTCCCTCTACACCTCTCTCTCTCCCTCTACACCTCTCTCTCTCTCCCTCTACACCTCTCTCTTCTCCCTCTACACCTCTCTCTTCTCTCTCTACACCTCTCTCTTCTCACTGTACACCTCTCTCTTCTCTCTCTACACCTCTCTCTTCTCCCTCTACACCTCTCTCTCCCTCTACACCTCTCTCTTCTCCCTCTACACCTCTCTCTCTCCCTCTACACCTCTCTCTCTCCCTCTACACCTCTCTCTCTCCCTCTACACCTCTCTCTCCCTCTACACCTCTCTCTCTCCCTCTACACCTCTCTCTCCCTCTACACCTCTCTCTTCTCCCTCTACACCTCTCTCTCTCCCTCTACACCTCTCTCTTCTCCCTCTACACCTCTCTCTCTCCCTCTACACCTCTCTCTCTCCCTCTACACCTCTCTCTCTCTCCCTCTACACCTCTCTCTTCTCTCTCTAGACCTCTCTCTTCTCACTGTACACCTCTCTCTTCTCTCTCTACACCTCTCTCTTCTCCCTCTACACCTCTCTCTCCCTCTACACCTCTCTCTCCCTCTACACCTCTCTCTTCTCCCTCTACACCTCTCTCTTCTCCCTCTACACCTCTCTCTCTCCCTCTACACCTCTCTCTCTCCCTCTACACCTCTATCTCCCTCTACACCTCTCTCTCTCCCTCTACACCTCTCTCTCCCTCTACACCTCTCTCTTCTCCCTCTACACCTCTCTCTCTCCCTCTACACCTCTCTCTTCTCCCTCTACACCTCTCTCTTCTCCCTCTTCACCTCTCTCTTCTCCCTCTACACCTCTCTCTTCTCCCTCTACACCTCTCTCTCTCCCTCTACACCTCTCTCTTCTCCCTCTTCACCTCTCTCTTCTCCCTCTACACCTCTCTCTCTCCCTCTACACCTCTCTCTTCGACTGCCTCGTTGTTTTTATCTTCTCTAAAAGCTTTCAAGAAGTTAGAGCCATTGTCTGTTTTTGTTCTCACAATCTTACTCCGTATTTCGAACTCAGAATGGATGTCATTTAGGGCGTCTGCCAACACATCAAAGGTGTAAGAGCCTCTCAACCGTTTACAGGCTGCAGAGCATCTGTTGAGACTGTCAGGGTCTATCCAGTGGGCTGTGACACCAATGAAGCTCCATCTTCTTGCAGACCAGCAGTCTGTGGTGGCGGCGATGTGGTCAACTCCTCTCATGGCCTCAGTCACCTTCTTCCTTGGAGGCTTCATCAGTCCTGGAGCACAGTGTGGGCCTTGATATGATCTTTGAGTTAGGCTGCAGATCCTGGACAACTCTCTGAACGGTTCTTGTTCAACAGCGAATGGTTGGAGCCCTTGGACCATATACTTCACTACAGCTTTGTTGACACTGTCTTCAGTAATGTGCTCTGCTTGATGGTGTCTTAAGAACATGTTTTCTCTTCAGTGTGATGGCCGTCAGTTATAATAATATGCCATTTAGCAGACGCTTTTATCCATAGCGACTTACAGTCATGCGTGCATACATTTTTTGTGTATGGGTGGTCCCGGGGATCGAACCCACTACCTTGGCGTTACAAGCACCGTGCTCTACCAGCTGAGCTACAGAGGACCAGTTCTCCATACTTCTTAAGATGGTGTAGATGCTTTCTCTTCAGTTCTCCATACTTCTTAAGATGGTTTCTCTGAAATAAGAAGAAAAGGAAAAGAGACAGACAGTTGCTTAGCAACATAACTACCATCACCAAATACTTAAGGTAAAGGATCCTAATTCTAAAGCTATAAACAACATCAGTTAAGTGAGAGTTTGTGACCACCATTTAATATTACAATGAGAAAAAACTGCTAATTGATCTAGCTAGTAGGTTACGTCAATACCTTAAGTCTACAGTAATTAGCTAGGTAAGAATAACAACTATCAACTAACACAAGGAATAAAATGTCTAGCTAACTAGCTAAGCTGGTGTGTGTTAGCTAAAGTGGGTGTGAGCTAGCGTGACCAGGGATGTTTAGAGAAAATGTATTTGGCTAGACTAACGTTAGCTGACTAAAATGTGCTCAGATTTGGAAACAAGCTAGCTAGTTAGTTCACGTCAGTTTAGGTGGATTGCGTTAGCTAACAAAGCTTCTGAATCTGGGCACATTTTAGCCAGCTAAAGTAGGTAGCTACTAGCTAGTGAACTACTGTATTTAGGAATAGGATTAGCTAGCATCAACTAACACTGCTTGTTGCATTAGAAAACATGGGCTAGCTAGCTAGGTTAAATAATGTTAACTAGCATGCTAATATAAGTATAATTAGCTAGCATGCTAACGTTATTCCAGCTAGCTAGCACGCTAACAGTAGGCTTACCTCAATTTGTTTTTTTAGATTTGACGGCGAGTTCTTGAACGCTAGTGTTTCCTGAACTTTTTGTAAACATAACAGACATTTCATCCGGTAGGATGAATCCTTCAATCCGAGCAAATCAAACATTTATTTTAGATACTGCCAAGGGTGATCGTCCTCATCAGGAGGTGGTGGTAGAGCGATGTCGGACATGATTGTGCGATTTCTGTTTTGCAAGTAACAGGCTCCCGGTGGTTAGGTTTACACTTTAGGACCCTTGGATTTGCCCTAAAAAACTACTTAAGTACAGTAACAAAGATTAGCTTTAATATTGCAGATAGATTGTGGATTCTATCAATGTAATTGTCTGCATCATTTCCAATCCTCCTTATATAATTTATCTGTAAATATATATATAACCTACCAGTCAAAAGTTTAGACACACTCATTCAATGGTTTTTCTTTATTTTTACTATTTTTTATCATGTAGAATAATAGTGAAGACATCAAAACTATGAAATAACACATATGGAATCATGTTGTAACCAAAAAAGTGTTGACAGCTTTGCACACTCTTGGCATTCTCTCAACCAGCTTCATGAGGTAGTCACCTGGAATACATTTCAATTAACAGGTGTGCCTTCTTAAAAGTTAATTTGTGGAATTTATTCCCTTCTTAATGCGTTTGACCTGTTGTTGTGACAAGGTAGATGACCTGGCCTCCACAATCCCCCTACCTTAACCGAATTGAGATGGTTTGGGATGAGTCGGACCGCAGAGTGAAGGAAAAGCAAACTCCAAGACTGTTGGAAAAATCATTCCAGGTGAAGCTGGTTGAGAGAATGCCAAGAGTGTGCAATGCTGTCATCAAGGCAAAGGGTGGCTATTTGAAGATTCTCAAATATAAAATATATTTTGATTTGTTTAACACTGTTTTGTTTACTACATGATTCCATATGTATTATTTCATAGTTTTGATGTCTTCACTATTATTCTACAATGTAGAAAATAGTAAAAATAAAGAAAAACCCTTGAATGAGTAGGTGTGTCCAAACTTTTAACTGGTACTGTGTATATATATATATATATATACATACACAGTACATTGCAAAATGTAATATGCTCACTGGACGGTGTAACAAAACAAAATTCCTATAGATGGCGTGTGTGCTCTACCATCAGAAACCAATTGGACAGCAAGTCACCTCTCCAGGGTGAAATGACACATTTCAAAACCATCTCAGACAGCACGTTTTGCACAATTTAACTTTTTGTTGTTGTAATTATCCATTACTAAAGAGCAGTATGTCTTTTTTTATGCTATTATGTCCATTAGGTCTATGGTATGTCCATTTGTCAACTTGTTACATATGATCATTGGACCAAACCACAATGTCAGCTGACCATGTCCAAATTGCTCATATACTGTTACGTCCAAATGTTACATGTTAGTCTGGAAACCAAAGAACCAAATCAGGATGTTATGTCCGTTTATTATCGTAGTCAGGTTCCAAACCCAAAACTCAGTGAACATGTCGAAATGGCCTATATAATGTCCAGATGGCCTATATAATGTCCAGATGGCCTATATAATGTCCAGATGGCCTATATAATGTAAAAATGGCCTATATAATGTCCAAATTGCCTATATAATGTCCAGATGGCCTATACAATGTCCAAATGGCCTATATAATGTCCAGATGGCCTATATAATGTCCAAATGGCCTATATAATATCCAGATGGCCTATATAATGTCCAGATGGCCTATATAATGTCCAAATGGCCTATATAATGTCCAGATGGCCAATACAATGTCCAGATGGCCTATATAATGTCCAAATGGCCTATATAATGTCCAGATGGCCTATATAATGTCCAAATGGCCTATATAATGTCCAAATGGCCTATATAATGTCCAGATGGCCTATATAATGTCCAGATGGCCTATATAATGTCCAAATGGCCTATATAATGTCCAGATGGCCTATATAATGTCCAAATGGCCTATATAATGTCCAGATGGCCTATATAATATCCAGATGGCCTATATAATGTCCAAATGGCCTATATAATGTCCAAATGGCCTAAATAATGTCCAGATGGCCTATATAATGTCCAAATGGCCTATATAATGTCCAAATGGCCTATATAATGTCCAGATGGCCTATATAATGTCCAAATGGCCTATATAATGTCCAGATAGCCTATATAATGTCCAGATGGCCTATATAATGTCCAAATGGCCTATATAATGTCCAAATGGCCTATATAATGTCCAAATGGCCTATATAATGTCCAGATGGCCTATATAATGTCCAAATGGCCTATATAATGTCCAGATAGCCTATATAATGTCCAGATGGCCTATATAATGTCCAAATGGCCTATATAATGTCCAAATGGCCTATATAATGTCCAGATGGCCTATATAATGTCCAAATGGCCTATATAATGTCCAGATGGCCTATATAATGTCCAGATGGCCTATATAATGTCCAAATGGCCTATATAATGTCCAAATGGCCTATATAATGTCAAAATGGCCTATATAATGTCCAGATGGCCTATATAATGTCCAGATGGCCTATATAATGTCCAGATGGCCTATATAATGTCCAGATGGCCTATATAATGTCCAAATGGCCTATATAATGTCCAGATGGCCTACATAATGTCCAAATGGCCTATATAATGTCCAGATGGCCTATATAATTTCCAAATTGCCTATATAATGTCCAATGTGAAACTAGGCGTATGTCGTGGGTCACTACTTCACAGGAGAGCCGTTTGAACGTAAACGTAGTTTTTTATCAAAATTCATTTTTTTTTGGCAGAAATGCATTCTCAAACATGTGAACTTTCATGTGCCTAAATAACAAACTTGTATGCCAACTGTAAATAACAATACAATTGTTAAATTATGAGCCTAGTTGGTTTAGACAAAGAAAAAGACAGCAACCTTCCCGCTAGCCATGACTTTGATGTGCAGATATAGATATTAGACTGATACTGATATTAGCTCTGTATTAACATTTTCAACCTTTAATCCCAGAAAATGTACATGATCTCAAAGAGCATTGAGGCCTCCACGCGATCTGTCTCGATACTTCCCAAAAAGTACAATTGGAGGCTCCTCAGCTTATTGAGTTCAGTATTTGAAGTCTGTTCCATTTCCGGGAAATGGCCCCGTCCATTTCGTGATGCAGTGTCCATTTGCCATATACCCTCTGTCGCCGCCTGGTGGATTTGTCCGGTACTGAAAAATTATAATAATAATAATATGTCGAAAACCGAGCGTCCCGGAAATGTTATTTCAGAATTCCAGGAAGACCGGGCCCAGGCGCGCGACCTAAGGCCATCGGCCTAGTACAGGGATGTCCCATAGCCTTATGAAGATTCCCATCAACTTATGTAGGAAAAGACAAGTGGAAAATGTTTCACTCCACAGAACATTATATCACAATGTTCTAGAACTCTATTCGACATTCTATCACTTCGTTCTAGAACTCTACTCAACATTCTATCACAGTGTTCTAGAACTCTACTCAGCATTCACAAACAGCATAGTCTTTGTCTAATATAAAACACAGTCCCAGATGTTTACAGAGCAGTTTAACAAGCTAATGTAGTCTGGCCAATGAGGTGTGCTATTAACAACATAACACTCAGTAATGACAGAGAACTCTCTCTCTCTAACACACGCACACACATACACACACACACACACACGCACATGCACACATACACTCAGGCATACACTAGTTTTGTCTGGCCATAAGACTTAACACCCCCAGTACTTAAACACACACACACATACACACACACACACACACACACACACACACACACACACACACACACACACACACACCAGTGGAGGCTGCTGAGGAGAAAACGGTTCATAATAATGGCTGGAGTAGTGAAATGTAAATGGAATGGTGTTTGTGTTTGATACCATTCCATGGACTCCATTTTAGCCATTATTATTAGCCATCCTCCCCTCAGCAGCCTCCCCTGATACACACACAAACACACACCATTTCCAGTCATGGTAAGCAGGGGTATTATAGATGGAAAATATAGCGTAGTGAGTAGTTGTGTAGAATGGTTAATACTCTTCTATCCTGTTGGCTGAGCTAGAGGACAGCGCAGCAGGACTTCTGTTCATAAAGATCCCATTACAAGCACAGTACTATAGAAGTGATAGAACTGAGTTTCAGTCAGGACAAACGTACTTTACCAAAGACAGGATGTCTGACCAATCGGAATCCACGCTTCAAGATTGTTTTGATCACGCGGACTGGGATATGTTCCGGGTAGCTTGTGAAAAGAATTTAGACTAATGCAGTGAAACAGTGACTGAGTTTATCAGGAAGTGTATAGGAGATGTTGTGCCCACTGTGACTATTAAAACCTACCATAACCAGAAACCGTGGATAGACGGCAGCATTCGCGCCAATCTGAAAGCGCGAACCACCGCATTTAACCATGGCAAGGTGACTGAGATTATGGCAGAATACAAACAGTGTAGATATTCACTCCGCAAGGCAATTCAACTGGCAAAACATCAGTATAGAGACAAAGTGGAGTCGCAATTCAACGGCTCAGACACGAGACGTATGTGGCAGGGTCTACAGACAATCACGGACTACAAAAGGAAAACCAGCCACGTCGCCGACACCAACGTTTTGCTTCCAGAAAAGCTAAACACCTGCTTTGCCCGCTTTGAGGATAACACAGTGCCACCGACGTAGCCCACTACCAAGGACTGTGGCCTCTCCTTCTCCATTGCAGACGTGAGTAAGACATTTGAGCGTGTTAACCCCAGCAAGGCTGCTGGCTCAGACGGCATTCCTAGCCGCGTCCTCAGAGCATGCTCAGACCAGCTGGCTGGTGTGTTTACGGACATATTCCATCTCTCTCTATCCCAGTCTGCTGTCCCCACATGCTTCAAGATGGCCATCATTGTTCCTGTACCCAAGAAAGCAAAGTTAACTGAACTAAATGACTATCGCCCCGTAGCACTCATCTCTGTCATCATGACGTGCTTTGAGTGACAAGTCAAGGATCATATCACCTCTACCTTACCTGTCACCCTAGACCCACTTCAATTTGCTTAGCACCCCCAATAGATCCACAGACAATGCAATCGCCATCACACTGCACACTGCCCTATCCCATCTGGACAAGAGGAATACCTATGTAAGAATGCTGTTCATTGACTATAGCTCAGCCTTCAACACCATAGTACCCTCCAAGCTGATCATTAAGCTCGAGGCCTGGGTCTGAACCCCGCCCTGTGCAACTGGGTCCTGGACTTCCTGACGGGCCGCCCCCAGGTGATGAAGGTAGGAAACAACACCTCCACTTTGCTGATCCTCAACACAGGGGCCCCACAAGGGTGCGTGCTCAGCCCCCTCCTGTACTCCCTGTTCACCCATGACTGCGTGGCCAAGCACGCCTCCAACTCAATCATCAAGTTTGCAGACGACAACAGTAGTAGGCTTGATTACCAACAATGATGAGACCGCCTACAGGGAGGAGGTGAGGGCTCTGGGAGTGTGGTGCCTGGAAAATAACCTCTCACTCAACGTCAACAAAACGAAGGAGATGATCGTGGACTTCAGGAAACAGCAGAGGGTGCCCCCCCTACCCACATTGACGGGACCGCAGTGAAGAAGGTGGAAAGCTTCAAGTTCCTTGGCGTACACATCACTGACTGAAATGGTCCACCCACACAGACAGTGTGGTGAAGAAGGCGCAACAGAGCCTCTTTAACCTCAGGAGGCTGAAGAATTTTGGCTTGGCACCTAAAACCCTCACAAACTTTTACAGATGCACAATTGAGACCACCATCCTGTCGGGCTGTATCACCGCCTGGTACGGCAACTGCACCGCCCGCATCCACAGGGCTCTCCAGAGGGTGGTGCTGTCTGCCCAACGCATCACCGGGGGCAAACTACCTGCCCTCCAAGACACCTACAGCACCCGATGTCACAGGAAGGCCAAAAAGATAATCAAGGACTACCACCCGAGCCACGGCCTTTTCACCCCGCTATCATCCAGAAGGCGAGGTCAGTACAGGTTCATCAAAGCTGTGGCAGAGTGTCACGGATTCTGCCGAGGCTGCTCCTCCTCCTTGCTCGGGAAGGCTTCGGCGTTCGTCGTCCCCGGAGTACTAGCTGCTGCCGTTCAATGTTATCGGTGTCTGTCTAGTCTTGTCTGTATTGTTTACACCTGTTCGTCATTATGTTTGATTGTTGCCCTATAATTACCCCTGTCTCTCATCGGGATCTTGTGTGTGATTGTTTCCCTTCACGTATGTCATTTGTGAGCGGGTTATTTCCTCCCTGTGTGGAGTTATTCTGTGTTCATCTTTTCAGTATCGGATTAAAGTACGTGTCCGAGAGTTCTGTGTCCTGCGCCTGACTTCTTCAACCGCATCTCACTGACAGCCGTGACACAGAGAGCCTGAAAAACAGCTTCTATCTCAAGGCCATCAGACTGTTAAATAGCCATCACTAGCACATTAGAGGCTGCTGCCTATTGAAATCACTGGCCACTTTAAGAAATGGAACAATAGTCACTTTAATAATGTTTACATATCTGCATTACTCATCTCATATGTATATTCTGTATTCTATACTATTCTACTGTATCTTAGTCCATGCCGCTCTGTCATTGCTGGTCCATGTATGTATATATTCTTAATTCCATTGTTAGATATTACTGCACTGTCGGAGGAGAGATACATGTTCTGAGGGTTCAAGAGAACCCCATAGGTGGTCCTCTGTAGCTCAGCTGGTAGAGCACGGCGCTTGTAACGCCAAGTTAGTGGGTTCGATCCCCGGGACCACCCATACACAAAAATGTATGCACGCATGACTGTAAGTCGCTTTGGATAAAAGCGTCTGCTAAATGGCATATTATTATTATATTATTATAACTTATAGGAGCGATATGTGTTCTGAGGGGGCAAGAAAACCCCATGACTTAGGAGAGATATGTTTTCTGAGGGAGAAAGAAAACCCCATGATTTAGGAGAGATATGTTTTCTGAGGGGGAAAGAAAACCCCATGATTTAGGAGAGATATGTTTTCTGAGGAGGAAAGAGAACCCCATAACTTAGAGAGATACGTGTTCTGAGGGGTCAGACTTATTTGCTATTCCTTATTTACCCTCTCAACTAGATAACTTTTAAATTCCTCATCAATCGACAGGGATTTAACAGTTTTAACAGTCATTGTCTTAATGGGTGCTTATTAACTGGAATAAGTGCAGTGTCTGTTTGCTCCTCATTACACACCACAGACCAGCAAATATTCTTTACATCAACAACATAGGAATCACTACAAAACGTATTGCATGAGCTCTTATACACTATTTTACTATATTGTGAACACTACAGCCGATGGATTTGAAGCAAATTTCTGCAGCATTAGTAAAGATGTGATCAGTACGTGTGCATGATTTCATTCCTGTGCTGTTTGTAACCACCCTGGTAGGTTGACTGATAACCTGAACCAGGTTACAGGCACTGGTTACAGTTTTAAGCTTTTCTTGAGTGGGCAGCTTGATGGAAGCAAGTCAATATTTAGGTCACCCAGAAAATATACCTCTCTGTTGATATCACATACATTATCAAGCATCTCACACATATTATCCAGACATTTACATTTTAGTCATTTAGCAGACACTCTTATCCAGAGCAACTTACAGTTAGTGCATACATTATTTTTCATATAGGCCCCCCGTGGGAATCGAACCCACAATCGTTGCAAACGCCATGCTCTACCAACTGAGCTACATCCCTGCCGGCCATTCCCTTCCCTACCCTGGACGAATTGTGCGCCGCCCCATGGGTCTCCCGGTCACGGCCTGGATTCGAACCAGGATCTCTAGTGGCACAGCCTTAGACCACTGCGCCACTCGGGAGTTTACTGACTGTTAGCACTTGATGGTATTTAGCAGCTTCCCACAATAATGGGCTTTAGGTGAGGCAGATGAACCTGTAGCCATATTACTTCAACAGTATTTAACAAGAGCTCCTCTCTAAGCTTTACAGGAATGTGGTTATGATTATAGACCGCAACACCGCCCCCATTGGCATTTCTGTCTTTTCTGTAGATGTTGTAACCATGTATTTGTCACATCTGCTCCTGCAACGCCCTCTACTGCTCATCCTGTGTCTCCTTGACCTTCCGTCACTCCCCCAGTACTCTCTACTCTGGTCCCTGTCTCCAGTCCCACGTCTCGTCATCCTGCTACTCTGTCCTGGATTCCCCACTCTACTACTCCCTTGGATTCCCCTCCGGACCTGCTCACCCTGTCTCAACCCCCTCGCTCCAGCCTCCGCACCTGGTTTCCAGCAGTTTTCCCTGACCTGCACTCCATCTCCCCCCTGTGTTTCAAGAAATACCTTGGTTACTTCATCCCGGTCTCCTCGTCTGAGTCTGCTCTTGGATTCCCCTGTTCCACGCCGCGCAACAGTATTGCTACCACTGTATCATAAAAGTTATTATGTAATATGAATGTCATCTGTTACTAGCAAGTTATTGACTTAATGAACCTTGTTTCTTAAGATACATATGTTAATGTGGGCAATTTTTTAGCACTTTACTGGGAAGCTTATCAGAAGTAGACGTGTTCATGTTATTTATATGTGACTGACCGGCTCGATTCGGTCTTATCTGTTTTTTACATTGGATAAAAGTAGAGACTCAGCGCTAGAAAATTGTATATCATACACTACAGTTCAGGAACAATGGGAAAGTAATTCTGCTTTGAAAGTTGATAAACTTGTAGCCTCACTTTTGAGAAAATGGCCTTTGACGGTTGTGGTACCCACTGGAGAGCTCTTCTTTGTCTACACCCATTCAGCATCGTTCACACCCTCTCAAGCTATAGCCCCGCCCGTAAATTCGTTGTTAGATTGTCCGTTAGTAAATTCAGAGTGTTTTGTTCTTAGAGCAATCAGAGAGCAAACTGGACGCTCTGGTCAAGGAGTAGGGTTGATGCCGAGCGTTCTGTCCTAACAACAGCAGTCAAGCACCCAAGCTAACTGGCTAACGTTGGCTAGCTTGCTAGCTACTTCCAGACACAAATGAGAGAACAGCTCAGTCTGAATTTACCAGCCACCTCTATCAACAGTTGTCGCATTGACATCATGAACATTCTATTGAAATGGTTACTTGCATAGTGGAGTCTTTTGTTAAGACATATAGCTAGCTAGCTATCTAAGCCATGGGCGGCGCACAATTGGTCCAGCGTTGTCCAAGGTAGGGGAGGGTTTGGCCGGCAGGGATGTGGGTTCGTTTCCCACGGGGGGCCAGTATAAAAAAGATAAAAAAATAAAAACAATTCTAAAATAATAATAATAAGAAAAATACAATAAACATTTATAATGATTAAAATAAAAATAAATAAAAAGAACAGATATGCATTCATTAACTGTAAGTCGCTCTGGATAAGAGCGTCTGCTAAATAACTAAAATGTAAATGTAAAATGTAAACAATGCACCATAATCCCAACTCATGACGTTACTACCCTGCATGAATCTACAGGTAGCTAACCAACCAGGTTCAATGTTAGCTGGCTAACATTAGGCTATAACTAGCAAAGCAAATGGCTCTGAGATATGAAAATATTACTACACAGATCATACACGTACCGTTAGCTAGCGAGCCAGCCAGCTAACGTTAGCTAGCTAGCTAACAGTACACTTTAACTTGAAATTTAAACAACTTTCTGACAAAATTTGAAACGTGTAATATCTGAAAATGTAGCTATCTAAACTATCTTACCCGTATACATGGGATGAACGCTTCTTCCTCTCTGTCACGGATGCCTTGGTTGCCTTTAGTTTGAAGATGTAATCCGGAGACAGGTGTTTTCTCCATCTCATTCGCTATCTCTAACTCCACTGATTTCAAAACTAAATCTCTCAGCATGTCCAGCCTACTCATTATCTCAGCCAATCATGGCTAGCGGGAAGGTTGCTGGTTTGAATACCCGAGCCGTCAAGGTGAAAAATCTGCTGATGTGTCCTTGAGCAAGGCACTTAACCCTAATTTGCTCCAGGACACATCTACTATGGCTGACCCTGTAAAACAGCACCTATCAGGTGTATGTGACAATAAAAATGTATTTATTTATTTTTTGACTGAGGGAACATAGAACTGAGGGAACATAGGGCTGATGGAACATAGGGCTGATGGGACATAGGGCTGATGGGACATAGGGCTGATGGGACATAGGGCTGATGGGACATAGGGCTGATGGGACATAGGGCTGATGGGACATAGGGCTGATGGGACATAGGGCTGAGGGAACATAGGGCTGATGGGACATAGGGCTGAGGGAACATAGGGCTGATGGGACATAGGGCTGAGGGAACATAGGGCTGATGGGACATAGGGCTGATGGGACATAGGGATGAGGGAACATTTTTGCCCTTTGCTGGTTTCAAACCACTGGTTTCAAATAAGTTATTCATGCCACCATGAGTGGCAGCTTACCAACCAATGGGAAAAGCTAGTCATTCCAGTATAAGCAAACGGTGGTAAGTTTATGGCACTTTTTCCACACACAAGAAGCAAAGTGACAGCCTTGTTAAAATAAATTGGTAGGCCTATCCCTCTCGAATTCAGAGCTCTGGATGCAATGTCAACCATCTGTGTCCTGAAGATAAATATTTGAGTAAAACAGATTATCTTGGGGTTATTGTTGGGGTGAGCATGTACACAAGATAGACATAATGATTGTGGCTTTGCAAGAGAAAAGCAACATGTTGAAGAGAAACATCCAAATCAAATCAAATTGTATTTGTCACATGCGCCGAATATAACAGGTGTAGACCTTACAGTGAAATGCTTACTTACAAGCCCTTAACCAACAATGCAGATGTAAGAAAGAATATCCCCCCCCAAAACTAAAAAAAAATCACACCAAAAAAAAATACGAAATAAAAGTAATAAATAATTAAAGAGCAGCAGTAAAAATAACAATAGCGAGGCTATATACAGAGTCAATGTGCTGGTGCACTGGTTAGTTGAGGTAATTGGGGTAATATGTACATGTAGGTAGAGTTATTAAAGTGACTATGCATAGATAATAAACAGAGAGTAGCAGCAGCGTAAAAGAGGGGGGGACAATGCAAATAGTCTGTGTAGCCATTTGATTAGATGGCTTGGGGGTAGAAGCTGTTTAGAAGCCTCTTGAACCTAGACTTGGCGCTCCGGTACCGCTTGCCGTAAGGTAGCAGAGAGAACAGTCTATGACTAGGGTGGCTGGAGTTTTTGACAATTTGTAGGGCCTTCCTCTGACACCGCCTGTTATAGAGGTCCTGGATGGCAGGGAGCTTGGCTCCAGTGATGTACTGGGCCGTACGCATTACCCTCTGTAGTGACTTGCGGTCGGAGGCCGAGCAGTTGCCATACCAGGCAGTGATGCAACCAGTCAGGATGCTCTCGATGGTGCAGCTGTAAAACCTTTTGAGGATCTGAGGACCCATGCCAAATCTTTTCAGTCTCCTTAGGGGAATAGGTTTTGTCGTGCCCTCTTCACAACTGTCTTGGTGTGTTTGGACCATGATGGTTTGTTGGTGATGTGGACACCAAGGAACTTGAAGTTCTCAACCTGCTCCACTACAGCCCCGTCGATGAGAATGGGGGCGTGCTCGGTCCTCTTCTTTTTCCTGTAGTCCACAATCATCTCCTTTGTCTTGGTCACGTTGAGGGAGAGCTTGTTATCCTGGCACCACACGGCCAGGTCTCTGACCTCCTCCCTATAGGCTGTCTCGTCGTTGTCGGTGATCAGGCCTACCACTGTTGTGTCATCGGCAAACTTAATGATGGTGTTGGAGTCGTGCCTGGCCATGTAGTCATGAGTAAACAGGGAGTACAGGAGGGGACTGAGCACGCACCCCTGAGGAGCCCCTGTGTTGAGGATCAGCGTGGCAGATGTGTTGTTACCTACCCTTACCACCTGGCGGCGGCCCGTCAGGAAGTCCAGGATCCAGTTGCAGAGGGAGGTGTTTAGTCCCAGGGTCCTTAGCTTAGTGATGAGCTTTGAGGGCACTATGGTATTGAACGCTGAGCAGTAGTCAATGAATAGCATTCTCACATAGGTGTTCCTTTTGTCCAGGTGTGAATGGGCAGTGTGTAGCGCAATAGAGATTGCATGATCTGTGGATCTGTTGGGGCGATATGCAAATAGGAGTGGGTCTAGGGTTTCTGGGATAATGGTTTTGATGTGAGCCATGACCAGCCTTTCAAAGCACTTCATGGCTACAGACGTGAGTGCTACGGGTCGGTAGTCATTTAGGCAGGTTAACTTAGTGTTCTTGGGCACAGGGACTATGGTGGTCTGCTTGAAACATGTTGGTATTACAGACTCAGTCAGGGAGAGGTTGAAAATGTCAGTGAAGACACTTGCCAGTTGGTCAGCGCATGCTCGGAGTACACATCCTGGTAATCTGTCTGTAAATGTTGACCTGTTTAAAGGTCTTACACGCATCGTCTACAGAGAGCGTGATCACACAGTCATCCGGAACACCTGGTGCTCTCATGCGTGTTTCAGTGTTACTTGCCTCGAAGCGAGCATAGAAGTGATTTAGCTCGTCTGGTAGGCTTGTGTCACTGGACAGCTTGCGGCTGTGCTTCCCTTTGTAGTCTGTAATAGTTTTCAAGCCCTGCCACATCCGACGAGCGTCAGAGCCAGTGTAGTACGATTCAATCTTAGTCCTGTATTGACTCTTTGCCTGTTTGATGGTTCGTCAGAGAGCATAGCAGGATTTCTTATAAGCTTCCGGGTTAGAGTCCCGCTCCTTGAAAGCGGCAGCTCTACCCTTTAGCTCAGTGCGGATGTTGCCTGTAATCCATGGCTTCTGGTTGGGGTATGTATGTACAGTCACTGTGGGGACAACGTCCCTCTGGTTGCACATTTAACATGCTGGTAGAACATTTCCCTGCATTAAAGTCCCCGGCCACTAGGAGCGCCACCTCTGGATGAGCGTTTTCCTGTTTGCTTATGGCCGTATACAGTTCATTGAGTGCGGTCTTAGTGCCAGCATCGGTTTGTGGTGGTAAATAGACAGCTACGAAAAATATAGATGAAAACTCTCTTGGTAGATAGTGTGGTCCACAGCTTATCATGAGATACTCTACCTCAGGTGAGCAAAACCTCGAGACTTCCTTACACATCGTGCACCAGCTGTTGTTTACAAATATACATAGACCGCCACCCCTTGTCTTACCAGAGGCTGCCGTTCTATCCTGCCGATACAGTGTATAATCCGCCAGCTGTATGTTATTCATGTCATCGTTCAGCCACGACTCTGTGAAACATAAGATATTACAGTTTTTAATGTCCCGTTGGTAGGATATTCGTGCCTGTAGTTTATCCATTTTATTATCAAGCGATTGGAAGTTGGCCAATAGTATCGATGGCAAAGGCAGATTAGCCACTCGTCGCCAGCTCCTTACCAAGCACCCCGATCTTCTTCCGCGATATCTCCTTTTCTTTCTACTGCGAATGACGGGGATGAGGGCCCTGTCGGGTGTCTGGAGCAAATCCCTCTCGTCCGACTCATTAAAGAAAAATTATTAGTCCAATTCAAGGTGAGTAATCGCTGTTCTGATGTCCAGAAGCTCTTTTCGGTCATAGGAGATGGTAGCAGCAACATTATGTACAAAATAAGTAAAAAACAATGCGGAAAAACACACAAAATAGCACGGTTGGTTATGAGTCCATAAAATGGCAGCCATGCAGCCAAAATTATTTCTAAATTGTTAAATATATTTTTTTGTTCCACTTTTTTCTTTGGGGTTGTGGTGTATCTTTCTTATGAATTTTTTCCCAGTCTGAGCTCGTTTTTTCAGAGTTCCCAGTTGTCTTGAACGTGGCAAACTGACATTGAAGGGAATGCCGCGTGCACTTGTGTCGAAGCTGCTGAGGAGCAATGTTGCCAACTTAGCGAATCTGTCGCTATATTTAGCAAGTATTCAGACCCCTCTAGTGACAATTTTTTTTTTTATCGACTAGCGACAAATCTACCGACTGCTCCTGGTGTTATTGGAGACTTTTGGAGACTCTGACGTGAAAGCACGAATCGTTCTTCTCAACGAGCAGCGGGTGCTGCCGTGGGCCCCACCCCGTCCCAAAGCCCAGTCCCTCCTAGCTGCAGTCAGAGCAGGAGATGTTCTCTCACCCCTCTGCGTCCAGACTGCAAATGAATGGCGCATGCGGGAAGCCGCCGCTGGCTGATCCCGCCCTGGCTGATCCAGCCCTGGCTGATCCCGCCCTGGCTGATCCCGCCCTGGCTTACATTCAGGGCGGGATGTAAATGTAAAATGTTCTTTGTCTAAAATAAATCACTGCACAAAAATAAATCACTGCATTTGACTCACACAGCCTCAGTCACTTACTCACCTTGTCCACTGTGTGTGTCCCGTGTAGCTCAGTTGGTAGAGCATGGCGCTTGCAACGCAGGGTTGTGGGTTCGATTCCCACGGGGGACCAGTATGAAAATGTATGCACTCACTAACTGTAAGTCGCTCTGGATAAGAGTGTCTACGTAAAATGTGTGTGTAGCTCTCTGTGACATAAGCTAAACATCTAGCTGGCTAGCTCATCATGTCTCAGTCTAAACTGTACACTCAAAAATACAGAAAGGAGTGGGAATCAAACCCTGAATTCAAAGGCTGGTTGAAGCCGTTTATTGGAGATGATACACGGGCATACTGCCTGTATTGTAAGGCGGATTTCTACGCCAAACTTAGTGATGTAAAAAAACACATGACAACTCAAAAACATACTCAAAAGGCAAAGCCTTAGAACAGTTCCACCCAAAACAAGCTGCCATTTATGGTTTAAAAAATTGACTCTGCAAAAAAGGCTGAGGCCACCATGGCATTAGCTATCGCCGAACACTGTTCCATGCTGGCATGTGATCACATTGGAGAAGCATGAAGAGCTGCTTTCTCAGACTCCACTGCTGCTGCCCACTTCAAAACGCACAGGACAAAGTGCACAGAAATGATTAATGGTGTTCGAGCACCATACTTTCTGAAAAAGTTGGTCGCAGATGTGGGTGAGGATAGTGCACAACAACAAAACCCTTTTATCACGGCGACAGGTTTGGTACATTCACCTCTGAAGGTAAATAATGTCCTTAGATTCAGTAATCTTGCTCTGATTTGTCATCCTAAGGGTCCCAGAGATCAAATCCAGCGTAGTTTTGTTTGATAAAATCCATCTTTGTATCCTAACACGCGTTCCGCCTGATTTCCGACTCGTTCAACTTGGAACAAAGCATTTCGAAGTAATATGAGCGCTACACCTTGTTTCATCCGGACAAGTTATGTTTTTCTGTGATCCTCAGATACTCAAAACTTTTTCAGCATTCTGCATGGCGCATAGGATATACAAAAGTTATTTTAGCCCACCAAGGCCTGACCTCATTACGCACCAATGAGACGGGCGGTGTTCACTTGATTGACTGTATCTTGGTCCAATGACCACCTATCATTTTGAAACATAGCTAGCTAGATATATTTGACATTCTTCAAATAGCCACCCTTTGCCTTGATGACATCTTTGCACACTCTTGGCATTCTCTCGACCTGCTTCACCTGGAATGCTTTTCCAACAGTCTTGAAGGAGTTCCCACATATGCTGAGCACTTGTTGGCTGCTTTTCCTTCACTCTGCGGTCCGACTCATCCCAAACCATCTCAATTGGGTTGAGGTCGGGGAATTGTGGAGGCCAGGTCATCTGATGCAGCACTCCATCACTCTCCTTCTTGGTTAAATAGCCCTTACACAGCCTGGAGGTGTTTTGGGTCATTGTCCTGTTGAAAAACAAATGATAGTCCCACTAAGCCCAAACCAGATGGGATGGCGTGTCGCTGCAGAATGCTGTGGTAGCCATGCTGGTTAAGTGTGCCTTGAATTCTAAATAAATCACAGACAGTGTCACCAGCAAAGCACCCCCACACCATAACACCTCCTCCTCCATGCTTTACGGTGGGAACTACACATGCGGAGATCATCCGTTCACCCACACCGCGTCTCACAAAGACACGGCGGTTGGAACCAAAAATCTCGAATTTGGACTCCACACCAAAGGACAAATTTCCACTGGTCTAATGTCCATTGCTCGTGTTTCTTGGCCCAAGCAGGTCTCTTCTTCTTATTGGTGTCCTTTAGTAGTGGTTTCTGTGCAGCAATTCGACCATGAAGGCCTGATTCACACAGTCCCCTCTGAACAGTTGATGTTGAGATGTGTCTGTGACTTGAACTCTGTGAAGCATTTATTTGGGCTGCAATTTCTGAGGCTGGTAACTCTAATTAACTTGTCCTCTGCAGCAGAGGGAACTCTGGGTCTTCCATTCCTGTGGCGGTCCTCATGAGAGCCAGTTTCATCATAGTGCTTGATGGTTTTTGCGACTGCACTTGAAGAAACTTTCAAAGTTCATGTTCCGTATTGACTGACCTTCATGTCTTAAAGTAATGATGGACTGTCCTTTCTCTTTGCTTATTTGAGCTGTTCTTGCCATAATAGGGCTATCTTCTGTCACAACACAACTGATTGGCTCAAACGCATTAAGAAGGAAAGAAATTCCACAATGAACTTTTAACAAGGCACACCTGTTAATTGAAATGCATTCCGGGTGACTACCTCATGAAGCTGGTTGAGAGAATGCCAAGAGTGTGCAAAGCTGTCATCAAGGCAAAGGGTGGCTATTTGAAGAATCTCAAATATAAAATCTATTTTGATTTGTTTAACACTTGTTTGGTTACTACATGATTCCATATGTATTATTTCATAGTTTTGATGTCTTCACTATTATTCTACAATGTAAAAAAGAAACACCCTTGAATCAGTAGGTGTGTCCAAACTGTTGACTGGTAATATATATATATATATAGCAATCATTATAATGAAATATTTGTACCAATAGTAAATAAAGCACTCAAACCACAGTAGTTCATAGTGAACATAAAACACACAGGCTATACATTGTGGGTCTATATAAAAGCCAGTGGAGGCTGGTGACGGGAGGATTGTTCAATAATAATGGCTGGAATGGAGTGGCTTTTTTATATAAATATATATATTAACCTACAATATACAATGCATTAGCATAGACTGTGTATTTTATGTTGACTATGACATTCTGTGGCTTTCGAGTGTCTTATTTACTATTGGTACACATATATAATTATAGTGATTGTGTACCCCATATATATGTTTATAGATGTGGTGTTTATTTGATGTGTTGATGCAGGGCTCATCCGTAACAGTACTGATGCAGGGCTCATCCGTAAAAGTATTGATGCAGGGCTCATCCGTAAAAGTATTGATGCAGGGCTCATCCGTAAAAGTATTGATGCAGGGCTCATCCGTAAAAGTGTTGATGCAGGGCTCATCCGTAAAAGTGTTGATGCAGGGCTAATCCGTAAAAGTGTTGATGCAGGGCTCATCCGTAAAAGTATTGATGCAGGGCTCATCCGTAAAAGTATTGATGCAGGGCTCATCCGTAAAAGTATTGATGCAGGGCTCATCCGTAAAAGTATTGATGCAGGGCTCATCCGTAAAAGTATTGACGCAGGGCTCATCTGTAAAAGTATTGATGCAGGGCTCATCCGTAAAAGTATTGACGCAGGGCTCATCCGTAACAGTATTGATGCAGGGCTCATCCGTAAAAGTATTGATGCAGGGCTCATCCGTAACAGTACTGATGCAGGGCTCATCCGTAAAAGTATTGATGCAGGGCTCATCCCCTGCTAAAATAAAGTAATAGTAAACTTGAGTTCTTACTGAATGTTGTTATCTTCAATAGTGCCAATGACTCAGATGACCTTAGGGAACCACCACATTCAAGTCATCCATCCCCCACTCGTTCAAATGTAGAAACTGGTTCATCCAGTCTGATCCCTGCTTCGGCTCCACCCCTAGGCCCCGCCCCGCCACCTAGAGGTGTCCACATTCCAGCTGCTAACGAGCATGGGAGGTGTGGACCTGTCAGGCGCGCTGATAGGCTACTATAATGTTCTCCACAAGACAATGAAATGGTACAAGACATTGTTCTATCACTTCATTGACATTGCTGTGGTGAATGCGTTCATCCTCCTGTTGGCAGACCCCCATGACACAGCTAGCCTTCAGAGAGCTGCTCATCCAGAAGCTTGCTGACTATGGCACAAAGTCCACTGCAGCACATTCTGTCCCCCCTTGGGTAGAGGGTGTTCTAAATAAAAATTTAAAAAAGAAAGAAAGAGACTGCTATGGGACTTGGCATCAGGAGCTGCTTTACAGCAGAAAGAGACTGCTATGGGACTTGGCATCAGCAGCTGCTTTACAGCAGAAAGAGACCGCTATGGGACTTGGCATCAGGAGCTGCTTTACAGCAGAAAGAGACTGCTATGGGACTTGGCATCAGGAGCTGCTTTACAGCAGAAAGAGACTGCTATGGGACTTGGCATCAGGAGCTGCTTTACAGCAGAAAGAGACTGATATGGGACTTGGCATCAGGAGCTGCTTTACAGCAGAAAGAGACTGCTATGGGACTTGGCATCAGGAGCTGCTTTACAGCAGAAAGAGACTGCTATGGGACTTGGCATCAGGAGCTGCTTTACAGCAGAAAGAGACTGCTATGGGACTTGGCATCAGGAGCTGCTTTACAGCAGAAAGAGACTGATATGGGACTTGGCATCAGGAGCTGCTTTACAGCAGAAAGAGACTGCTATGGGACTTGGCATCAGGAGCTGCTTTACAGCAGAAAGAGGCTGCTATGGGACTTGGCATCAGGAGCTGCTTTACAGCAGAAAGAGACTGCTATGGGACTTGGCATCACCAGAACAGTCTGAGGGACTGGGGGTGTTCTAAATACTGTCATTGTAAATAGTGTGTAAATATATACATAAATATATTTTGTTTGTTTGTGGTGTGTTCACACATGACATTAGATCAGTGTTGGCTGCTAACTTGGCCCTTATATTAAATAGTTCACTTCTGTGTTGGGAGGCATCGGATCAGCATTCTCCTGTTAGTACCTTTTATGAGGGGAAGCTAATGATCCATCATGTATGACATTCCTGGGACTGTATAAACTGAACTGTTTTATTACCAAAGCATTGTTGTATGTTCTCTATAGTTATGGACTTGAAAATGTATCAATTGACCAATTCAGCCACTTACAGTGTGGGAAAAAAGTATTTGATCCCCTGCTGATTTTGTACGTTTGCCCACTGACAAAGACATGATCAGTCTATAATTTTCATGGTAGGTTTATTTGAACAGTGAGAGACAGAATAACAACAACAAAATCCAGAAAAACGCATGTCAAAAATGTTATAAATTGATTTGCATTTTAATGAGGGGAAATAAGTATTTGACCCCCTCTCAATCAGAAAGATGTCTGGCTCCCAGGTTTCTTTTATACAGATAACGAGCTGAGATTAGGAGCACACTCTTAAAGGGAGTGCTCCTAATCTCAGCTTGTTACCTGTATAAAAGACACCTGTCCACAGAAGCAATCAATCAATCAGATTCCAAACTCTCCACCATGGTCAAGACCAAAGAGCTCTCCAAGGATTTCAGGGACAAGATTGTAGACCTACACAAGGCTGGAATGGGCTACAAGACCACCGCCAAGCAGCTTGGTGAGAAGGTGACAACAGTTGGTGCGATTATTCGCAAATGGAAGAAACACAAAATAACTATCAATCTCCCTCAGCCTGGGGCTCCATGCAAGATCTCACCTCGTGGAGTTGCAATGATCATGAGAACGGTGAGGAATCAGCCCAGAACTACACGGGAGGATCTTGTCAAGGCAGCTGGGACCATAGTCACCAAGAAAACAATTGCTAACACACTATGCCGTGAACGACTGAAATCCTGCAGCGCCCGCAAGGTCCCCCTGCTCAAGAAAGCACATATACAGGGCCGTCTGAAGTTTGCCAATGAACATCTGAATGATTCAGAGGAGAACTGGGTGAAAGTGTTGTGGTCAGATGAGACCAAAATCGAGCTCTTTGGCATCAACTCAACTCGCCGTGTTTGGAGGAGGAGGAATGCTGCCTATGACCCCAAGAACACCATCCCCACCGTCAAACATGGAGGTGGAAACATTATGCTTTGGGGGTGTTTTTCTGCTAAGGGGACAGGACAACTTCACCGCATCAAAGGGACGATGGCCGGGGCCATGTACCGTCAAATCTTGGGTGAGAACCTCCTTCCCTCAGCCAGGGCATTGAAAATGGGTCGTGGATGGGTATTCCAGCATGACAATGACCCAAAACACACGGCCAAGGCAACAAAGGAGTGGCTCAAGAAGAAGCACATTAAGGTCCTGGAGTGGCCTAGCCAGTCTCCAGACCTTAATCCCATAGAAAATCTGTGGAGGGAGCTGAAGGTTCGAGTTGTCAAACGTCAGCCTCAAAACCTTAATGACTTGGAGAAGATCTGCAAAGAGGAGTGGGACAAAATCCCTCCTGAGATGTGTGCAAACCTGGTGGCCAACTGCAAGAAACGTCTGACCTCTGTGATTGCCAACAGGGGTTTTGCCACCAAGTACTAAGTCATGTTTTGCAGAGGGGTCAAATACTTATTTCCCTAATTAAAATTAAAATCAATTTATAACATTTTTGACATGCGTTTTTCTGGATTTTTTTTGTTGTTATTCTGTCTCTCACTGTTCAAATAAACCTACCATTACAATTATAGACTGATCATGTCTTTGTCAGTGGGCAAATGTACAAAATCAGCAGGGGAGCAAATACTTAATTCCCTCGCTGTAGGTAAATGTGGGCTCGTGGTATGGCAACTCGTGAGGGACACCTGGGAGTCTTGATACAAATATGATGTTGTGTTGTCATCCTTCATTGTGTCAATCTGAAACTTTGCTGCCCTCTTGTGGATAACATCTAAATTATTTCCAGCTTCTGAATGTATGGCTTTTCATTTTCATTTCAAAGATGATAAAATAAAAATAGAAAACGTATGTTTTTTTTGTTTTGTTTTATCTTTTACCAGATCTATTGTGTTATGTTCTCCTACATTACTTTCACATTTCCACAAACTTCAAAGTGTTTACTTTAAAATATTATCAAGAATATGCATATTCTTGCTTCAGGTCCTGAGCTACAGGCTGTTAGATTCGGGGATGTCATTTTAGGAGGAAATTGAAAAGAAGGGTCAGATCCTTAAGAGGTAAGACGAGTTCTGACAGTCTGATCCTTAAGAGGTTAATCAGAGGACTAATTTGACATCACTCTCACATCTACACACACACACACTCAGCCTGTGGCCACATCTACACACACACACTCAGCCTGTGGCCACATCTACACACACACACTCAGCCTGTGACATCACTCTCACATCTACACACACACACTCAGCCTGTGGCCACATCTACACACACACACTCAGCCTGTGGCCACATCTACACACACACACTCAGCCTGTGGCCACATCTACACACACACACTCAGCCTGTGGCCACATCTACACACACACACTCAGCCTGTGGCCACATCTACACACACACACACTCAGCCTGTGGCCACATCTACACACACACACTCAGCCTGTGGCCACATCTACACACACACACTCAGCCTGTGGCCACATCTACACACACACACTCAGCCTGTGGCCACATCTACACACACACACTCAGCCTGTGGCCACATCTACACACACACACTCAGCCTGTGGCCACATCTACACACACACACTCAGCCTGTGGCCACATCTACACACACACACTCAGCCTGTGGCCACATCTACACACACACACTCAGCCTGTGGCCACATCTAAACACACACACTCAGCCTGTGGCCACATCTACACACACACACTCAGCCTGTGGCCACATCTACACACACACACTCAGCCTGTGGCCACATCTACACACACACACTCAGCCTGTGGCCACATCTACACACACACACTCAGCCTGTGGCCACATCTACACACACAAACTCAGCCTGTGGCCACATCTACACACACACACTCAGCCTGTGGCCACATCTACACACACACACTCAGCCTGTGGCCACATCTACACACACACACTCAGCCTGTGGCCACATCTACACACACACACTCAGCCTGTGGCCACATCTACACACACACACTCAGCCTGTGGCCACATCTAAACACACACACTCAGCCTGTGGCCACATCTACACACACACACTCAGCCTGTGGCCACATCTACACACACACACTCAGCCTGTGGCCACATCTACACACACACACTCAGCCTGTGGCCACATCTACACACACAAACTCAGCCTGTGGCCACATCTACACACACACACTCAGCCTGTGGCCACATCTACACACACACACTCAGCCTGTGGCCACATCTACACACACACACTCAGCCTGTGGCCACATCTACACACACACACTCAGCCTGTGGCCACATCTACACACACACACTCAGCCTGTGGCCACATCTACACACACACACTCAGCCTGTGGCCACATCTACACACACACACTCAGCCTGTGGCCACATCTACACACACACACTCAGCCTGTGGCCACATCTACACACACACACTCAGCCTGTGGCCACATCTACACACACACACTCAGCCTGTGGCCACATCTACACACACACACTCAGCCTGTGGCCACATCTACACACACACACTCAGCCTGTGACATCACTCTCACATCTACACACACACACTCAGCCTGTGGCCACATCTACACACACACACTCAGCCTGTGGCCACATCTACACACACACACTCAGCCTGTGGCCACATCTACACACACACACTCAGCCTGTGGCCACATCTACACACACACACTCAGCCTGTGGCCACATCTACACACACACACACTCAGCCTGTGGCCACATCTACACACACACACTCAGCCTGTGGCCACATCTACACACACACACTCAGCCTGTGGCCACATCTACACACACACACTCAGCCTGTGGCCACATCTACACACACACACTCAGCCTGTGGCCACATCTACACACACACACTCAGCCTGTGGCCACATCTACACACACACACTCAGCCTGTGGCCACATCTACACACACACACTCAGCCTGTGGCCACATCTACACACACACACTCAGCCTGTGGCCACATCTACACACACACACTCAGCCTGTGGCCACATCTAAACACACACACTCAGCCTGTGGCCACATCTACACACACACACTCAGCCTGTGGCCACATCTACACACACACACTCAGCCTGTGGCCACATCTACACACACACACTCAGCCTGTGGCCACATCTACACACACAAACTCAGCCTGTGGCCACATCTACACACACACACTCAGCCTGTGGCCACATCTACACACACACACTCAGCCTGTGGCCACATCTACACACACACACTCAGCCTGTGGCCACATCTACACACACACACTCAGCCTGTGGCCACATCTACACACACACACTCAGCCTGTGGCCACATCTAAACACACACACTCAGCCTGTGGCCACATCTACACACACACACTCAGCCTGTGGCCACATCTACACACACACACTCAGCCTGTGGCCACATCTACACACACACACTCAGCCTGTGGCCACATCTACACACACACACTCAGCCTGTGGCCACATCTACACACACACACTCAGCCTGTGGCCACATCTACACACACACACTCAGCCTGTGGCCACATCTACACACACACACTCAGCCTGTGGCCACATCTACACACACACACTCAGCCTGTGGCCACATCTACACACACACACTCAGCCTGTGGCCACATCTACACACACACACTCAGCCTGTGGCCACATCTACACACACACACTCAGCCTGTGGCCACATCTACACACACACACTCAGCCTGTGGCCACATCTAAACACACACACTCAGCCTGTGGCCACATCTACACACACACACTCAGCCTGTGGCCACATCTACACACACACACTCAGCCTGTGGCCACATCTACACACACACACTCAGCCTGTGGCCACATCTACACACACACACTCAGCCTGTGGCCACATCTACACACACAAACTCAGCCTGTGGCCACATCTACACACACACACTCAGCCTGTGGCCACATCTAAACACACACACTCAGCCTGTGGCCACATCTACACACACAAACTCAGCCTGTGGCCACATCTACACACACACACTCAGCCTGTGGCCACATCTACACACACACACTCAGCCTGTGGCCACATCTACACACACACACTCAGCCTGTGGCCACATCTACACACACACACTCAGCCTGTGGCCACATCTACACACACACACTCAGCCTGTGGCCACATCTACACACACACACTCAGCCTGTGGCCTCTGTCACGCTCTAGAGCCGTCCTTTGTCCTCTTTACAGATTTGATCGATATCCACGCCTTGCAGTCTGCATGAAGTCCAGCTCTTCTCCTTCAACATTTGGTAAGTTCAGTAAAAACACACACATACAGAGACACACACATACACACACACACACGACACAAGTAATTTTTCCAACAATTGTTTACAGAGAGATTATTTCACTTATAATTCACTGTATCACAATTCCAGTGGATCACAAGTTTACATAGACTAAGTTGACTGTGCCTTTAAACAGCTTGGAAAATTCCAGAAAATGATGTCATGGCTTTAGAAGCTTCTGATAGGCTAATTGACATAAATTGAGTCAATTGGAGGTGTACCTGTGGATGTATTTCAAGGCCAACCTTCAAACTCAGTGCGTCTTTGCTTGACATCATGGGAAAATCCAAAGAAATCAGCCAAGACCTCATAAAAAAAATTGTAGACCTCCACAAGTCTGGTTCATCCTTGGGAGCAATTTCCAAATGCCTGAAAGTACCACATTCATCTGTACAAACAATAGTATGCAAGTATAAACTCCATGGGACCACGCAGCCATCATACCGCTCAGGAAGGAGACGCGTTCTGTCTCCTAGAGATTAACGTACTTTGGTGCGAAAAGTGCAAATCAATCCCAGAACAACAGCAAAGGACCTTGTGAAGATGCTGGAGGAAAGGGGTACAAAAGTATCTATATCCACAGTAAAACGAGTCCTATATATCGACATAACCTGAAAGGCCGCTCAACAAGGAAGAAGCCACTGCTCCAAAACCGCCATAAAAAAGCCAGACTATGGTTTGCAACTGCACATGGGGACAAAGGTCGTACTTTTTGGAGAAATGTCCTCAGGTCTGATGAAACAAAAATAGAACTGTTTGGCCATAATGACCATCGTTATATTTAGAGGAAACAGGGGGGATGCTTGCAAGCCGAAGAACACCATCCCAACCGTGAAGCACGGGGGTGGCAGCATCATGCTGTGGGGGTGCTTTGCTGCAGGAGGGACTGGTGCACTTCACAAAATAGATGGCATCATGAGGAAGGAAAATTATGTGGAAATATTGAATATATGGATGTATTGAAGCAACATCTCAAGACATCAGTCAGGGTTAGGGTTCTAGTTAGATAAAGAATGGTTGTAGGGTTCTAGTTAGATAAAGAATGGTTGTAGGGTTCTAGTTAGATAAAGAATGGTTGTAGGGTTCTAAATAGATAAAGAATGGTTGTAGGGTTCTAGTTAGATAAAGAATGGTTGTAGGGTTCTAGTTAGATAAAGAATGGTTGTAGGGTTCTAAATAGATAAAGAATGGTTGTAGGGTTCTAGTTAGATAAAGAATGGTTGTAGGGTTCTAGTTAGATAAAGAATGGTTGTAGGGTTCTAGTTAGATAAAGAATGGTTGTAGGGTTCTAAATAGATAAAGAATGGTTGTAGGGTTCTAAATAGATAAAGAATGGTTGTAGAGTTAGATAAAGAATGGTTGTAGGGTTCTAAATAGATAAAGAATGGTTGTAGGGTTCTAAATAGATAAAGAATGGTTGTAGGGTTCTAAATAGATAAAGAATGGTTGTAGGGTTCTAGTTGGGTAAAGAATGGTTATAGGGTTCTAAATAGAAAAGGAATGGCTGTAGGGTTCTAGTTAGATAAAGAATGGTTATAGGGTTCTAGTGAGAAAGATTGGTTGTACGGTTCTAAATAGATAAGGAATGGTTGTAGGGTTCTAAATAGATAAAGAATGGTTGTAGGGTTCTAGTTAGATAAAGAATGGTTGTAGGGTTCTAGTTAGATAAAGAATGGTTGTAGGGTTGTAAATAGATAAAGAATGGTTGAAGGGTTCTAAATAGATAAAGAATGGCTATAGGGTTCTAGTTAGATAAAGAATGGTTGTAGGGTTGTAAATAGATAAAGAATGGTTGAAGGGTTCTAAATAGATAAAGAATGGCTATAGGGTTCTAGTTAGATAAAGAATAGTTGTAGGGTTCTAGTTGGGTAAAGAATGGTTGTAGGGTTCTAGTTGGGGCGGCAGGTAGCTTAGTGGTTAAGAGCTTTGTGCCAGTAACCGAAAGGTCGCTGGTTCTAATCCCCGAGCCGACTAGGTGAAAAATCTGTCGATGTGCCCTTGAGCAAGGCACTTAACCCTAATTGCTCCTGTAAGTCGATCTGGATAAGAGCGTCTGCTAAATGAATAAAATGTCAAATGTAGTTGGGTAAAGAATGGTTGTAGGGTTCTAGATTTATGAAGAATGGTTGTAGGGTTCTAGATATATAAAGCATGGTAGTAGGGTTCTAGTTAGATAAAGACTGGTTGTAGGGTTCTAGTTAGATAAATAATGGTTGTAGGGTTCTAGTTAGATAAAGCATGGTTGTAGGGTTCTAGTTGGGTAAATAATGGTTGTAGGGTTATAAATAGATAAAGAATGTTGTAGGGTTCTAAATAGATAAAGAATGTTTTAGGGTTCTAAATAGATAAAGAATGGTTGTAGGGTTCTAAATAGATAAAGAATGGTTGTAGGGTTCTAAATAGATAAAAAAATGGTTATAGGGTTCTAGTTAGATAAAGAATGGTTGTAGGGTTCTAGTTGGGGCGGCAGGTAGCTTAGTGGTTAAGAGCTTTGTGCCAGTAACCGAAAGGTCGCTGGTTCTAATCCCCGAGCCGACTAGGTGAAAAATCTGTCGATGTGCCCTTGAGCAAGGCACTTAACCCTAATTGCTCCTGTAAGTCGATCTGGATAAGAACGTCTGCTAAATGAATAAAATGTCAAATGTAGTTGGGTAAAGAATGGTTGTAGGGTTCTAGATTTATGAAGAATGGTTGTAGGGTTCTAGATATATAAAGCATGGTAGTAGGGTTCTAGTTAGATAAAGACTGGTTGTAGGGTTCTAGTTAGATAAAGAATGGTTGTAGGGTTATAAATAGATGAAGAATGGTTGTAGGGTTCTAAATAGATATAGAATGGTTGTAGGGTTCTAGTTAGATAAAGCATGGTTGTAGGGTTCTAGTTGGGTAAAGAATGGTTGTAGGGTTATAAATAGATAAAGAATGTTGTAGGGTTCTAAATAGATAAAAAAATGGTTATAGGGTTCTAGTTAGATAAAGAATGGTTGTAGGGTTCTAAATAGATAAAGAAGGGTTGTAGGGTTCTAAATAGATAAATAATGGTTGTAGGGTTCTAGATATATAAAGCATGGTTGTAGGGTTCTAAATAGATAAAGCATGGTTGTAGGGTTCTAAATAGATAAAGAATGGTTGTATGGTTCTAGTTAGATAAAGCATGTTTGTAGGGTTCTAGTTGGGTAAAGAATGGTTGTAGGGTTCTAGATATATAAAGAATGGTTGTAGGGTTCTAAAAAGATAAAGAATGGTTGTAGGGTTCTAGTTAGATAAAGCATGGTTGTAGGGTTCTAGTTGGGTAAAGAATGGTTGTAGGGTTCTAGATATATAAAGAATGGTTGTAGGGTTCTAAATAGATAAAGAATGGTTGTAGGGTTCTAGTTAGATAAAGCATGGTTGTAGGGTTCTAGTTGAGAAAAGAATGGTTGTAGGGTTCTAGATATATAAAGAATGGTTGTAGGGTTCTAGATATAAAAAGCATGGTTGTAGGGTTCTAGTTAGATAAAGACTGGTTGTAGGGTTCTAGTTGGGTAAAGAATGGTTGTAGGGTTCTAGATATATAAAGAATGGTTGTAGGGTTCTAGATATATAAAGCATGGTTGTAGGGTTCTAAATAGATAAAGCATGGTTGTAGGGTTCTAAATAGATAAAGAATGGTTGTAGGGGTCTAGTTAGATAAAGCATGGTTGTAGGGTTCTAGTTGGGTAAAGAATGGTTGTAGGGTTCTACATAGATAAAGAATGGTTGTAGGGTTCTAAATAGAAAAAAATGGTTATAGGGTTCTAGTTAGATAAAGAATGGTTGTAGGGTTCTAAATAAATAAAGAATGGTTATAGTGTTCTAGTTAGATAAAGCATGGTTGTAGGGTTCTAGTTGGGTAAAGAATGGTTGTAGGGTTCTAAATAGATAAAGCATGGTTGTAGGGTTCTAAATAGATAAAGAATGGTTGTAGGGTTCTAAATAGATAAAGAATGTTGTAGGGTTCTAAATAGATAAAGAATTGTTGGAGGGTTCTAGATATATAAAGAATGGTTGTAGGGTTCTAGTTTGATAAAGCATGGTTGTAGGGTTCTAGTTGGGTAAATAACGGTTGTAGGGTTCTAAATAGATAAAGCATGGTTGTAGGGTTCTAAATAGATAAAGAATGGTTGTAGGGTTCTAAATAGATAAAGAATTGTTGTAGGGTTCTAAATATATAAAAAATGGTTATAGGGTTCTAGTTAGATAAAGAATGGTTGTAGGGTTCTAAATAGATAAAGCATGGGTGTAGGGTTCTAAATAGATAAAGCATGGTTGTGGGGTTCTAAATAGATAAATAATTGTTGGAGGGTTCTAAATAGATAAAACATGGTTATAGGGTTCTAGTTAGATAAAGAATGGTTCTGGGGTTCTAAATAGATAAAGAATGGTTATAGTGTTCTAGTTAGATAAATAATGGTTGTAGGGTTCTAAATAGATAAAGAAAGGTTGTAGGGTTCTAAATAGAAAAATAATGGTTGTAGGGTTCTAGATATATAAAGAATGGTTGTAGGGTTCTAAATAGATAAAGCATGGTTGTAGGGTTCTAAATAGATAAAGAATGGTTGTATGGTTCTAGTTAGATAAAGCATGGTTGTAGGGTTCTAGTTGGGTAAAGAATGGTTGTAGGGTTCTAGATATATAAAGAATGGTTATAGGGTTCTAAATAGATAAAGATTGGTTGTAGGGTTCTAAATAGATAAAGAATGGTTGTAGGGGTCTAGTTAGATAAAGCATGGTTGTAGGGTTCTAAATACTTAAAGCATGGTTGTAGGGTTCTAAATAGATAAAGAATGGTTGTAGGGGTCTAGTTAGATAAAGCATGGTTGTAGGGTTCTAGTTGGGTAAAGAATGGTTGTAGGGTTCTAGATATATAAAGAATGGTTGTAGGGTTCTAGATATATAAAGCATGGTTGTAGGGTTCTAAATAGATAAAGCATGGTTGTAGGGTTCTAAATAGATAAAGAATGGTTGTAGGGGTCTAGTTAGATAAAGCATGGTTGTAGGGTTCTAGTTGGGTAAAGAATGGTTGTAGGGTTCTTGATATATAAAGAATGGTTGTAGGGTTCTAGATATATAAAGAATGGTTGTAGGGTTCTAGTTTGATAAAGCATGGTTGTAGGGTTCTAGTTGGGTAAAGAATGGTTGTAGGGTTCTAAATAGATAAAGAATGGTTGTAGGGTTCTAGTTAGATAAAGCATGGTTGTAGGGTTCTAGTTGGGTAAAGAATGGTTGTAGGGTTCTAGATATATAAAGAATGGTTGTAGGGTTCTAAATAGATAAAGCATGGTTGTAGGGTTCTAAATAGATAAAGAATGGTTGTAGGGTTCTAGTTAGATAAAGCATGGTTGTAGGGTTCTAGTTGAGAAAAGAATGGTTGTAGGGTTCTAGATATATAAAGAATGGTTGTAGGGTTCTAGATATAAAAAGCATGGTTGTAGGGTTCTAGTTAGATAAAGACTGGTTGTAGGGTTCTAGTTGGGTAAAGAATGGTTGTAGGGTTCTAGATATATAAAGAATGGTTGTAGGGTTCTAGATATATAAAGCATGGTTGTAGGGTTCTAAATAGATAAAGCATGGTTGTAGGGTTCTAAATAGATAAAGAATGGTTGTAGGGGTCTAGTTAGATAAAGCATGGTTGTAGGGTTCTAGTTGGGTAAAGAATGGTTGTAGGGTTCTACATAGATAAAGAATGGTTGTAGGGTTCTAAATAGGAAAAAATGGTTATAGGGTTCTAGTTAGATAAAGAATGGTTGTAGGGTTCTAAATAGATAAAGAATGGTTATAGTGTTCTAGTTAGATAAAGCATGGTTGTAGGGTTCTAGTTGGGTAAAGAATGGTTGTAGGGTTCTAAATAGATAAAGCATGGTTGTAGGGTTCTAAATAGATAAAGAATGGTTGTAGGGTTCTAAATAGATAAAGAATGTTGTAGGGTTCTAAATAGATAAAGAATTGTTGGAGGGTTCTAGATATATAAAGAATGGTTGTAGGGTTCTAGTTTGATAAATTATGGTTGTAGGGTTCTAGTTGGGTAAATAATGGTTGTAGGGTTCTAAATAGATAAAGCATGGTTGTAGGGTTCTAAATAGATAAAGAATGGTTGTAGGGTTCTAAATAGATAAAGAATTGTTGTAGGGTTCTAAATATATAAAAAATGGTTATAGGGTTCTAGTTAGATAAAGAATGGTTGTAGGGTTCTAGATATATAAAGAATGGTTGTAGGGTTCTAGATATATAAAGCATGGTTGTAGGGTTCTAAATAGATAAAGCATGGTTGTACGGTTCTAAATAGATAAAGAATGGTTGTAGGGGTCTAGTTAGATAAAGCATGGTTGTAGGGTTCTAGTTGGGTAAAGAATGGTTGTAGGGTTCTACATAGATAAAGAATGGTTGTAGGGTTCTAAATAGAAAAAAAATGGTTATAGGGTTCTAGTTAGATAAAGAATGGTTGTAGGGTTCTAAATAGATAAAGAATGGTTATAGTGTTCTAGTTAGATAAAGCATGGTTGTAGGGTTCTAGTTGGGTAAAGAATGGTGGTAGGGTTCTAAATAGATAAAGCATGGTTGTAGGGTTCTAAATAGATAAAGAATGGTTGTAGGGTTCTAAATAGATAAAGAATGTTGTAGGGTTCTAAATAGATAAAGAATTGTTGGAGGGTTCTAGATATATAAAGAATGGTTGTAGGGTTCTAGTTTGATAAATTATGGTTGTAGGGTTCTAGTTGGGTAAATAATGGTTGTAGGGTTCTAAATAGATAAAGCATGGTTGTAGGGTTCTAAATAGATAAAGAATGGTTGTAGGGTTCTAAATAGATAAAGAATTGTTGTAGGGTTCTAAATATATAAAAAATGGTTATAGGGTTCTAGTTAGAAAGATAATGGTTGTAGGGTTCTAAATAGATAAAGCATGGGTGTAGGGTTCTAAATAGATAAAGCATGGTTGTGGGGTTCTAAATAGATAAATAATTGTTGGAGGGTTCTAAATAGATAAAACATGGTTATAGGGTTCTAGTTAGATAAAGAATGGTTCTGGGGTTCTAAATAGATAAAGAATGGTTATAGTGTTCTAGTTAGATAAATAATGGTTGTAGGGTTCTAAATAGATAAAGAAAGGTTGTAGGGTTCTAAATAGAAAAAGAATGGTTGTAGGGTTCTAGATATATAAAGAATGGTTGCAGGGTTCTAAATAGATAAAGAATGGTTGTATGGTTCTAGTTAGATAAAGCATGGTTGTAGGGTTCTAGTTGGGTAAAGAATGGTTGTAGGGTTCTAGATATATAAAGAATGGTTATAGGGTTCTAAATAGATAAAGATTGGTTGTAGGGTTCTAAATAGATAAAGAATGGTTGTAGGGGTCTAGTTAGATAAAGCATGGTTGTAGGGTTCTAAATACTTAAAGCATGGTTGTAGGGTTCTAAATAGATAAAGAATGGTTGTAGGGGTCTAGTTAGATAAAGCATGGTTGTAGGGTTCTAGTTGGGTAAAGAATGGTTGTAGGGTTCTAGATATATAAAGAATGGTTGTAGGGTTCTAGATATATAAAGCATGGTTGTAGGGTTCTAAATAGATAAAGCATGGTTGTAGGGTTCTAAATAGATAAAGAATGGTTGTAGGGGTCTAGTTAGATAAAGCATGGTTGTAGGGTTCTAGTTGGGTAAAGAATGGTTGTAGGGTTCTAGATATATAAAGAATGGTTGTAGGGTTCTAGATATATAAAGAATGGTTGTAGGGTTCTAGTTTGATAAAGCATGGTTGTAGGGTTCTAGTTGGGTAAAGAATGGTTGTAGGGTTCTAGTTAGATAAAGCATGGTTGTAGGGTTCTAGTTAGATAAAGCTTAGTTGTAGGGTTCTAAATAGATAAAGCATGGTTGTAGGGTTCTAGTTGGGTAAAGAATGGTTGTAGGGTTCTAGTTAGATAAAGCATGGTTGTAGGGTTCTAGTTGGGTAAAGAATGGTTGTAGGGTTCTAGTTAGATAAAGCATGGTTGTAGGGTTCTAGTTGGGTAAAGAATGGTTGTAGGGTTAGTTAAGACAGTGGTTGTGGCATCTCTAAAGTGATCGTTTTTTAATAATCTGGAGTGATTTCCACTGGTTGCATTACAGATAGGTATTCTAACTCTATAGCTAGAGGACTCCTGATATCTCCAGGAGTGATCAGTATAATGTTTTGTCTGTTCTGGTCTAGTGGTGTCTTGTTGCTAGCTAGGGCCATCTACTTTAGTTGATGACACATCAACCAGGATTAAAGGGCAATTTGTGACTTGTTTTGGTAATCAGCGGCTGTATTGGAGGGGGAGTGGTTTCTACCCTGCTAGGCACTCAGCAATTAGTGTGGCAGGAAGGCTCCTCAATTAGTGTTAGTACTTCAGTCTCCCCTGGATTCTCAGCTGTTAGTTGCGGTCGTGTCAGTAGTGGTCTCGTCGACAAAACTAAGACTGTCGCTGAAACAAAGACGGTTCTTCCAAGTTGTTCTGCGAAGATGTTCTTTGAAGGATAGAGAGGAAGGCTCCTCATCCTCACCACTCTCCTCATCCTCATCACTCTCCTCATCACTCTCCTCATCCTCATCACTCTCCTCATCCTCATCACTCTCCTCATCCTCATCACTCTCCTAATCCTCATCACTCTCCTCATCCTCATCACTCTCCTCATCCTCATCACTCTCCTCATCACTCTCCTCATCCTCATCACTCTCCTCATCCTCATCACTCTCCTCATCCTCACCACTCTCCTCATCCTCATCACTCTCCTCATCCTCATCACTCTCCTCATCCTCACCACTCTCCTCATCACTCTCATCATCCTCATCACTCTCCTCATCCTCATCACTCTCCTCATCCTCATCACTCTCCTCATCACTCACCTCATCCTCATCACTCTCCTCATCCTCATCACTCTCCTCATCCTCATCACTCTCCTCATCCTCATCACTCTCCTAATCCTCATCACTCTCCTCATCACTCACCTCATCCTCATCACTCTCCTCATCCTCATCACTCTCCTAATCCTCATCACTCTCCTCATCCTCATCACTCTCCTCATCACTCACCTCATCCTCATCACTCTCCTCATCCTCATCACTCTCCTCATCCTCATCACTCTCCTCATCCTCATCACTCTCCTCATCCTCATCACTCTCCTCATCCTCATCACTCTCCTCATCACTCTCCTCATCCTCATCACTCTCCTCATCCTCATCACTCTCCTCATCCTCACCACTCTCCTCATCCTCATCACTCTCCTCATCCTCATCACTCTCCTCATCCTCACCACTCTCCTCATCACTCTCATCATCCTCATCACTCTCCTCATCCTCATCACTCTCCTCATCCTCATCACTCTCCTCATCACTCACCTCATCCTCATCACTCTCCTCATCCTCATCACTCTCCTCATCACTCTCCTCATCCTCATCACTCTCCTCATCCTCATCACTCTCCTAATCCTCATCACTCTCCTCATCACTCTCCTCATCCTCATCACTCTCCTCATCCTCATCACTCTCCTCATCACTCTCCTCATCCTCATCACTCTCCTCATCCTCATCACTCTCCTCATCACTCTCCTCATCCTCATCACTCTCCTCATCCTCATCACTCTCCTCATCACTCTCCTCATCCTCATCACTCTCCTCATCCTCATCACTCTCCTCATCCTCATCACTCTCCTCATCCTCATCACTCTCCTCATCACTCACCTCATCCTCATCACTCTCCTCATCCTCATCACTCTCCTCATCCTCATCACTCTCCTAATCCTCATCACTCTCCTCATCCTCATCACTCTCCTCATCCTCATCACTCTCCTCATCACTCTCCTCATCCTCATCACTCTCCTCATCCTCATCACTCTCCTCATCACTCTCCTCATCCTCATCACTCTCCTCATCCTCATCACTCTCCTCATCCTCACCACTCTCCTCATCCTCATCACTCTCCTCATCCTCATCACTCTCCTCATCCTCATCACTCTCCTCATCACTCTCCTCATCCTCATCACTCTCCTCATCCTCATCACTCTCCTCATCCTCATCACTCTCCTCATCCTCATCACTCTCCTCATCACTCACCTCATCCTCATCACTCTCCTCATCCTCATCACTCTCCTCATCACTCTCCTCATCCTCATCACTCTCCTCATCCTCATCACTCTCCTAATCCTCATCACTCTCCTCATCACTCTCCTCATCCTCATCACTCTCCTCATCCTCATCACTCTCCTCATCCTCATCACTCTCCTCATCACTCACCTCATCCTCATCACTCTCCTCATCCTCATCACTCTCCTCATCCTCATCACTCTCCTAATCCTCATCACTCTCCTCATCCTCATCACTCTCCTCATCACTCACCTCATCCTCATCACTCTCCTCATCCTCATCACTCTCCTCATCCTCATCACTCTCCTCATCCTCATCACTCTCCTCATCCTCATCACTCTCCTCATCCTCATCACTCTCCTCATCACTCACCTCATCCTCATCACTCTCCTCATCCTCATCACTCTCCTCATCCTCATCACTCTCCTAATCCTCATCACTCTCCTCATCCTCATCACTCTCCTCATCCTCATCACTCTCCTCATCACTCTCCTCATCCTCATCACTCTCCTCATCCTCATCACTCTCCTCATCACTCTCCTCATCCTCATCACTCTCCTCATCCTCATCACTCTCCTCATCCTCACCACTCTCCTCATCCTCATCACTCTCCTCATCCTCATCACTCTCCTCATCCTCATCACTCTCCTCATCACTCTCCTCATCCTCATCACTCTCCTCATCCTCATCACTCTCCTCATCCTCATCACTCTCCTCATCCTCATCACTCTCCTCATCCTCATCACTCTCCTCATCCTCATCACTCTCCTCATCCTCATCACTCTCCTCATCACTCACCTCATCCTCATCACTCTCCTCATCCTCATCACTCTCCTCATCCTCATCACTCTCCTCATCCTCATCACTCTCCTCATCCTCATCAATCTCCTCATCCTCACCACTCTCCTCATCCTCATCACTCTCCTCATCCTCATCACTCTCCTCATCCTCACCACTCTCCTCATCACTCTCATCATCCTCATCACTCTCCTCATCCTCATCACTCTCCTCATCCTCATCACTCTCCTCATCACTCACCTCATCCTCATCACTCTCCTCATCCTCACCACTCTCCTCATCCTCACCACTCTCCTCATCCTCATCACTCTCCTCATCCTCATCACTCTCCTCACCACTCTCCTCATCCTCATCACTCTCCTCATCCTCATCACTCTCCTCATCCTCATCACTCTCCTCATCACTCTCCTCATCCTCATCACTCTCCTCATCCTCACCACCTCCTCATCCTCATCACTCTCCCCTTCCTCATCACTCTCCTCATCCTCATCACTCTCCTCATCCTCACCACTCTCCTCATCCTCATCACTCTCCTCATCCTCACCACTCTCCTCATCCTCATCACTCTCCTCTTCCTCATCACTCTCCTCATCCTCATCACTCTCCTCATCACTCTCCTCATCCTCACCACTCTCCTCATCCTCACCACTCTCCTCATCCTCATCACTCTCCTCATCCTCACCACTCTCCTCATCACTCTCCTCATCCTCACCACTCTCCTCATCATTCTCCTCATCCTCATCACTCTCCTCATCCTCACCACTCTCCTCATCCTCACCACTCTCCTCATCACTCTCCTCATCCTCACCACTCTCCTCATCACTCTCCTCATCCTCACCACTCTCCTCATCCTCACCACTCTCCTCATCACTCTCCTCATCCTCATCACTCTCCTCATCCTCATCACTCTCCTCATCCTCATCACTCTCCTCATCCTCACCACTCTCCTCAACCTCATCACTCTCCTCATCCTCATCACTCTCCTCATCCTCATCACTCTCCTCATCCTCATCACTCTCCTCATCCTCACCACTCTCCTCATCCTCACCACTCTCCTAACCACTCTCCTCATCCTCATCACTCTCCTCATCCTCACCACTCTCCTCATCCTCATCACTCTCCTCATCCTCATCACTCTCCTCATCCTCACCACTCTCCTCATCACTCACCTCATCCTCATCACTCTCCTCATCCTCACCACTCTCCTCACCCTCATCACTCTCCTCATCCTCATCACTCTCCTCATCCTCATCACTCTCCTCATCCTCACCACTCTCCTCACCACTCTCCTCATCCTCATCACTCTCCTCATCCTCATCACTCTCCTCATCCTCACCACTCTCCTCATTCTCATCACTCTCCTCATCCTCATCACTCTCCTCATCCTCACCACTCTCCTCATCCTCACCACTCTCCTCATCCTCATTTGGTACAGCAGGGTTAATATAAGCCTGGCTGTGTGTCTATCAGAGCTATGGTTTGGTACAGCAGGGTTAATATAAGCCTGGCTGTGTGTCTATCAGAGCTATGGTTTGGTACAGCAGGGTTAATATAAGCCTGGCTGTGTGTCTATCAGAGCTATGGTTTGGTACAGCAGGGTTAATATAAGCCTGGCTGTGTGTCTATCAGAGCTATTGTTTGGTACAGCAGGGTTAATATAAGCCTGGCTGTGTGTCTATCAGAGCTATGGTTTGGTACAGCAGGGGTAATATAAGCCTGGCTGTGTGTCTATCAGAGCTATGGTTTGGTACAGCAGGGTTAATATAAGCCTGGCTGTGTGTCTATCAGAGCTATGGTTTTGTACAGCAGGGTTAATATAAGCCTGGCTGTGTGTCTATCAGAGCTATGGTTTGGTACAGCAGGGTTAATATAAGCCTGGCTGTGTGTCTATCAGAGCTATGGTTTGGTACAGCAGGGTTAATATAAGCCTGGCTGTGTGTCTATCGGTACTATGGTTTGGTACAGCAGGGTTAATATAAGCCTGGCTGTGTGTCTATCGGTGCTATGGTTTGGTACAGCAGGGTTAATATAAGCCTGGCTGTGTGTCTATCAGAGCTATGGTTTTGTACAGCAGGGTTAATATAAGCCTGGTTGTGTGTCTACCAGAGCTATGGTTTGGTACAGCAGGGTTAATATAAGCCTGGTTGTGTGTCTACCAGAGCTATGGTTTGGTACAGCAGGGTTAATATAAGCCTGGCTGTGTGTCTATCAGAGCTATGGTTTGGTACAGCAGGGTTAATATAAGCCTGGCTGTGTGTCTATCAGAGCTATGGTTTGGTACAGCAGGGTTAATATAAGCCTGGCTGTGTGTCTATCAGAGCTATGGTTTGGTACAGCAGGGTTAATATAAGCCTGGCTGTGTGTCTATCAGAGCTATGGTTTGGTACAGCAGGGTTAATATAAGCCTGGCTGTGTGTCTATCAGAGCTATTGTTTGGTACAGCAGGGTTAATATAAGCCTGGCTGTGTGTCTATCAGAGCTATGGTTTGGTACAGCAGGGGTAATATAAGCCTGGCTGTGTGTCTATCAGAGCTATGGTTTGGTACAGCAGGGTTAATATAAGCCTGGCTGTGTGTCTATCAGAGCTATGGTTTTGTACAGCAGGGTTAATATAAGCCTGGCTGTGTGTCTATCAGAGCTATGGTTTGGTACAGCAGGGTTAATATAAGCCTGGCTGTGTGTCTATCAGAGCTATGGTTTGGTACAGCAGGGTTAATATAAGCCTGGCTGTGTGTCTATCGGTACTATGGTTTGGTACAGCAGGGTTAATATAAGCCTGGCTGTGTGTCTATCGGTGCTATGGTTTGGTACAGCAGGGTTAATATAAGCCTGGCTGTGTGTCTATCAGAGCTATGGTTTTGTACAGCAGGGTTAATATAAGCCTGGTTGTGTGTCTACCAGAGCTATGGTTTGGTACAGCAGGGTTAATATAAGCCTGGTTGTGTGTCTACCAGAGCTATGGTTTGGTACAGCAGGGTTAATATAAGCCTGGCTGTGTGTCTATCAGAGCTATGGTTTGGTACAGCAGGGTTAATATAAGCCTGGCTGTGTGTCTATCAGAGCTATGGTTTGGTACAGCAGGGTTAATATAAGCCTGGCTGTGTGTCTATCAGAGCTATGGTTTGGTACAGCAGGGTTAATATAAGCCTGGCTGTGTGTCTATCAGAGCTATGGTTTGGTACAGCAGGGTTAATATAAGCCTGGCTGTGTGTCTATCAGAGCTATGGTTTGGTACAGCAGGGGTAATATAAGCCTGGCTGTGTGTCTATCAGAGCTATGGTTTGGTACAGCAGGGTTAATTTAAGCCTGGCTGTGTGTCTATCAGAGCTATGGTTTGGTACAGCAGGGGTAATATAAGCCTGGCTGTGTGTCTATCAGAGCTATGGTTTGGTACAGCAGGGTTAATATAAGCCTGGCTGTGTGTCTATCAGAGCTATGGTTTGGTTCAGCAGGGTTAATATAAGCCTGGCTGTGTGTCTATCAGAGCTATGGTTTGGTACAGCAGGGTTAATATAAGCCTGGCTGTGTGTCTATCAGAGCTATGGTTTGGTTCAGCAGGGTTAATATAAGCCTGGCTGTGTGTCTATCAGAGCTATGGTTTGGTACAGCAGGGTTGATATAAGCCTGGCTGTGTGTCTATCAGAGCTATGGTTTGGTACAGCAGGGGTAATATAAGCCTGGCTGTGTGTCTATCAGAGCTATGGTTTGGTACAGCAGGGTTAATATAAGCCTGGCTGTGTGTCTATCAGAGCTATGGTTTGGTACAGCAGGGTTAATATAAGCCTGGCTGTGTGTCTACCAGAGCTATGGTTTGGTACAGCAGGGTTAATATAAGCCTGGCTGTGTGTCTATCAGAGCTATGGTTTGGTACAGCAGGGTTAATATAAGCCTGGCTGTGTGTCTATCAGAGCTATGGTTTGGTACAGCAGGGTTAATATAAGCCTGGCTGTGTGTCTACCAGAGCTATGGTTTGGTACAGCAGGGGTAATATAAGCCTGGCTGTGTGTCTATCAGAGCTATGGTTTGGTACAGCAGGGTTAATATAAGCCTGGCTGTGTGTCTATCAGAGCTATGGTTTGGTACAGTAGGGGTAATATAAGCCTGGCTGTGTGTCTATCTATATCTCTACCTTGCCGTGCATATGAACGTGACAAAACTGACAGCTTCTCTCATCCAGGCCAATTCATTTATCAGGATCATTATTATAATGGATATATCCAAAGAAATGGCAATAGTAACTAAGGTAAAACAAATGAAAAGTTGAAGTTTGCTGTCATTTCAGCTGCTTGATGTGATTGTGTTATGCTGTAACCCTGAATTCCCGCGATACGGATTGAATTGGCTAGCTAGCAAAGGAGAAGTAACGTTAGCTTGTGATTGCTTGTGGCTGAGAAAGATAGAAAGTTAACACTTACCTAGTAGATAGTTTCCTTCAGCAGATGTTCCCAGGTACTGTTTTGAGATAGCCATCTTGAATAAATACATGCACTATTAATCAAAAAAGTAGAGCTAAGTCTTTGCAATCTCAAAAAATCTCCTCACATTCACCCTCAACACTTTGAGTCCGGATTGGCAGATGTAGCAAATGCACGCCCACAGAGCAGTTTTTCCAGGTCGAGGGAGGGAGAGCGGGGAGAGCGGAGAGAGCGGGAGAGAGAGAGAGAGAGCGGGAGAGAGCGGGAGAGCGGGAGAGAGAGCGGGAGAGCGGGAGAGAGAGCGGGAGAGAGAGCGGGAGAGAGAGAGAGAGAGAGAGAGCGGGAGAGCGGGAGAGAGAGAGAGAGAGCTCAGCCATCCACACAAAGAGACGCACGTGCAGTTATTGAACTGGGAACATTTTCACGCTGTGAGAAATTTTACAACATGACGTCACAATCAGAACTATTGGGATGTGAGTTTCAAAACCCCAAATGACTGAGTTGGTCGCCGATCCCTCTCTCCTCCCCCCTCAAACTCGCACACAAACAAGTACAATGGCACCAGCAGAGAAAAATCATGCATTGACAGCTGCAGTGGTCCTTACAGAACTACTCTGTCCATCTCGCTTTCTCTCTCCGTCTCTCTTTCAATCTCTCTCTCTGTCTCTCTCTACATCTCTCTCTCAATCTCTATCTCTCTCCATCTCTCTCCATCTATCTGTCCATCTCGCTTTCTCCCACCGTCTCTCTCTCCTTCTTTGAGAATCTGGC
>NW_028161145.1:2500-42500 GCF_964263955.1 Coregonus lavaretus
TTCAAATATTATGTCTAAATAGTGAATTGTAACCATTAAAGTTTAACCATTGTAGAGCTTACATTACTTACACAGTATGTCATCGTGTAGTGATATATTTGCTATATGGGACGTACTGAAGGAAACACCCAGCGTCTGTAAATAAAGGGGTTCAAAAGGAAATACAGTGGAATGGAGCACCAGCTTTTCTGACCACTTAAAGACTCCAATCAGATCGACAGACATTTGGCTTTGTTCCGGAGCAGGAGGAGAGGAAAACATTTGTCAACAAGCAAAATTATTTTGGTGTGTGTCTGTGTGTGATGATTCTATAAGGAATTAAATGATGAAGCACCCTTCCCATGTCTATGATTCTATAAGGAACTAAATGATGAAGCAGCCTTCCCATGGCTATGATTCTATAAGGAACTAAATGATGAAGCAGCCTTCCCATGGCTATGATTCTATAAGGAACTAAATGATGAAGCAGCCTTCCCATGGCTATGATTCTATAAGGAACTAAATGATGAAGCACCCTTCCCATGTCTATGATTCTATAAGGAACTAAATGATGAAGCACCCTTCCCATGTCTATGATTCTATAAGGAACTAAATGATGAAGCACCCTTCCCACAGCAACTGCCATGAGAGACACTGTATATAGACATAATATAACATTTGAAATGTCTTTATTCCCTTGGAACTTTTGTGAGTGTAATGTTTACTGTTCATGTTTTATTTCACTTTTGTTTATTATCTATTTCACTTGCTTTGGCAATGTTAACATATGTTTCCCATGCTAATAAAGCCCCTTGAATTGAATTGAAGAGAGAGAGAGAGAGAGAGAGAGTGAGACACCTGCAGCTCTGTCGTACACTGGGTATGTACATAGTCAATGGTAGGCTTCGAGGGGACTCCTGTGGTAGGTACACCTATAGCTCATCTCTTGGCAGTAGTACTGTAGACTACTTTATCACTGACCTCAACCCAGAGTCTCTCAGAGCATTCACAGTCAGCCCACTGACACCCCTATCAGACCACAGCAAAATCACAGTCTACTTGAACAGAGCAGTACTCAATCATGAGGCATCAAAGCCAAAGGAACTGAATAATATTAAGAAATGCTATAGATAGAAGGAAAGTAGTGTTGAAACCTACCAAAAAACAATTAGGCAACAACAAATTCAATCCATTCTAGACAACTTCCTGGACAAAACGTTCCATTGTAATAGTGAAGGTGTAAACTTGGCAATATATTTGACCTCTCAGCTTCCCTATTAAATAAAAAAATCTCTAACAGAAAACCAAAGAAAAGTAACAACAGTGATAAATGGTTTGATGAAGAATGCAAAAACCTAAGAAAGAAATTGAGAAACCTATCCAACCAAAAACATAGAGACCCAGAAAACCTGAGCTTATGCCTTCACTATGGTGAATCACTAAAACAATACAGAAATACACTACGGAAAAAGAAGGACAGCATGTCAGAAATCAGCTCAATGTAATTGAAGAATCCATAGACTCTAACCACTTCTGGGAAAATTGGAAAACACTAAACAAACAACAACACGAAGAGCTATCTATCCAAAACGGAGATGTACAGTGGGGAAAAAAAGTATTTAGTCAGCCACCAATTGTGCAAGTTCTCCCACTTAAAAAGATGAGAGAGGCCTGTAATTTTCATCATAGGTACACGTCAACTATGACAGACAAAATGAGAATTTTTTTTCCAGAAAATCACATTGTAGGATTTTTTATGAATTTATTTTCAAATTATGGTGGAAAATAAGTATTTGGTCAATAACAAAAGTTTCTCAATACTTTGTTATATACCCTTTGTGGGCAATGACACAGGTCAAACGTTTTCTGTAAGTCTTCACAAGGTTTTCACACACTGTTGCTGGTATTTTGGCCCATTCCTCCATGCAGATCTCCTCTAGAGCAGTGATGTTTTGGGGCTGTCGCTGGGCAACACGGACTTTCAACTCCCTCCAAAGATTTTCTATGGGGTTGAGATCTGGAGACTGGCTAGGCCACTCCAGGACCTTGAAATGCTTCTTACGAAGCCACTCCTTCGTTGCCCGGGCGGTGTGTTTGGGATCATTGTCATGCTGAAAGACCCAGCCACGTTTCATCTTCAATGCCCTTGCTGATGGAAGGAGGTTTTCACTCAAAATCTCACGATACATGGCCCCATTCATTCTTTCCTTTACACGGATCAGTCGTCCTGGTCCCTTTGCAGAAAAACAGCCCCAAAGCATGATGTTTCCACCCCCATGCTTCACAGTAGGTATGGTGTTCTTTGGATGCAACTCAGCATTCTTTGTCCTCCAAACACGACGAGTTGAGTTTTTACCAAAAAGTTATATTTTGGTTTCATCTGACCATATGACATTCTCCCAATCCTCTTCTGGATCATCCAAATGCACTCTAGCAAACTTCAGACGGGCCTGGACATGTACTGGCTTAAGCAGGGGGACACGTCTGGCACTGCAGGATTTGAGTCCCTGGCGGCGTAGTGTGTTACTGATGGTAGGCTTTGTTACTTTGGTCCCAGCTCTCTGCAGGTCATTCACTAGGTCCCCCCATGTGGTTCTGGGATCACCGTTCTTGTGATCATTTTGACCCCACGGGGTGAGATCTTGCGTGGAGCCCCAGATCGAGGGAGATTATCAGTGGTCTTGTATGTCTTCCATTTCCTAATAATTGCTCCCACAGTTGATTTCTTCAAACCAAGCTGCTTACCTATTGCAGATTCAGTCTTCCCAGCCTGGTGCAGGTCTACAATTTTGTTTCTGGTGTCCTTTGACAGCTCTTTGGTCTTGGCCATAGTGGAGTTTGGAGTGTGACTGTTTGAGGTTGTGGACAGGTGTCTTTCATACTGATAACAAGTTCAAACAGGTGCCATTAATACAGGTAACGCGTGGAGGACAGAGGAGCCTCTTAAAGAAGAAGTTACAGATCTGTGAGAGCCAGAAATCTTGCTTGTTTGTAGGTGACCAAATACTTATTTTCCACCATAATTTGCTAATAAATTCATTAAAAATCCTACAATGTGATGTTCTGGATTTTTTTTTCTCAATTTGTCTGTCATAGTTGACGTGTACCTATGATGAAAATTACAGGCCTCTCTCATCTTTTTAAGTGGGGGAACTTGCACAATTGGTGGCTGACTAAATACTTGTTTTCCCCACTGTATGTGTAAACCACTTCTCCAATCATTTTGGCCCTATAACAGAGAACAAACAGCAAAAAAATATACATGATCAAATGCAAATCTTAGAATCAACTATTAAAGACTACCAGAACCCACTGGATTCTCCAATTACATTGAATGAACTACAGGACAAAATACAAACCCTCCAACCCAAAAAGGCCTGTGGTGTTGATGGTATTCTCAATGAAATGATAAAATATACAGACCACAAATTTCTATTAGCTATACTTAAACTCTTTAACATCATCCTTAGCTCTGGCATCTTCCCCAATATTTGGAACCAAGGACTGATCACCCCAATCCACAAAAGTGGAGACAAATTTGACCCCAATAACTACCGTGGGATATGCGTCAACAGCAACCTTGGGAAAATCCTCTGCATTATCATTAACAGCAGACTAGTTCATTTCCTCAGTGAAAACAATGTACTGAGCAAATGTCAAATTGGCTTTTTACCAAATTACCGTACGACAGACCACGTATTCACCCTGCACACCCTAATTGACAAACAAACAAAACAAAACAAAGGCAAAGTCTTCTCATGCTTTGTTGATTTCAAAAAAGGCGGCAGGTAGCTTAGTGGGTAAGAGCGTTGTGCCAGTAACCGAAAGGTCGCTGGTTCTAATCCCAGAGCCGACTAGGTGAAAAATCTGTTGATGTGCCCTTGAGCAAGGCACTTAACCCTAATTGCTCCTGTAAGTTGCTCTGGATAAGAGCGTCTGCTAAATGACAAAAAAAAAAAAAAGCTTTTGACTCAATTTGGCATGAGGGTCTGCTATACAAATTGATGGAAAGTGGGGTTGTGGGAAAAACATACGACATTATAAAATCCATGTACACAAACAACAAGTGTGCGGTTAAAATTGGCAAAAAACACACACATTTCTTTCCACAGGGCTGTGGGGTGAGACAGGGATGCAGTTTAAGCCCCACCCTCTTCAACATGTATATCAACGAATTGGCGAGGGCACTAGAACAGTCTGCAGCACCCGGCCTCACCCTACTAGAATCTGAAGTCAAATATCTACTGTTTGCTGATGATCTGTTGCTTCTGTCACCAACCAAGGAGGGCCTACAGCAGCACCTAGATCTTCTGCACAGATTCTGTCAGACCTGGGCCCTGACAGTAAATCTCAGTAAGACAAAAATAATGGTGTTCCAAAAAAGGTGCAGTTGCCAGGACCACAAATACAAATTCCATCTAGACACTGTTGCCCTAGAGCACACAAAAACCTATACATACCTCGGCCTAAACATCAGCGCCACAGGTAACTTCCACAAAGCTGTGAACGATCTGAGAGAAAAGGCAAGAAGGGCCTTCTATGCCATCAGAAGGAACTTCAAATTTGACATACCAATTAGGATCTGGCTAAAAATACTTGAATCAGTTATAGAACCCATTGCCCTTCATGGTTGTGAGGTCTGGGGTCCGCTCACCAACCAAGAATTCACAAAATGGGTCAAACACCAAATTGAGACTCTGCATGCAGAATTCTGCAAAAACATCCTCCGTGTACAACGTAAAACACCAAATAATGCATGCAGAGCAGAATTAGGCCAATACCCGCTAATGATCAAAATCCAGAAAAGAGCTGTTAAATTCTACAACCACCTAAAAGGAAGCGATTCCCAAACCTTCCATAACAAAGCCATCACCTACAGAGAGATTAACATGGAGAAGAGTCCCCTAAGCAAGCTGGTCCTGGGGCTCTGTTCACAAACACAAACAGACCCCACAGAGACCCAGGACAGCAACACAATTAGACCCAACCAAATCATGAGAAAACAAAAAGAGAATTACTTCACACATTGGAAAGAACAAACAAAAAAACAGAGCAAACTAGAATGCTATTTGTCCCTAAACAGAGAGTACACAGTGGCAGAATACCTGACCACTGTGACTGACCCAAACTTAAGGAAAGCTTTAACTATGTACAGACTCAGTAAGCATAGCCTTGCTATTGAGAAAGGCCACCGTAGGCAGACCTGGCTCTCAAGAGAAGACAGGCTATGTGCACACTGCCCACAAAATGAGGTGGAAACTGAGCTGCACTTCCTAACCTCCTGCCAAATGTATGACCATATTAGAGACACATATTTCCCTCAGATTACAGCGATCCACAAAGAATTCGAAAACAAACCCAATTTTGATAAACTCCCTTATCTACTGGGTGAAAAACCACAGTGTGCCATCACAGCTGCAAGATTTGTGACCTGTTGCCACAAGAAAAGGGCAACCAGTGAAGAACAAACTCCATTGTAAATACAACCCATATTTATGTTTATTTACTTTCCCATTTGTACTTTAACTATTTGCACATTGTTACAACACTGTATATAGACATAATATGACATTTGAAATGTCTTTATTCTTTTGGAACTTATGTGTGTAATGTTTACTGTTAATATTGATTGTTTATTTCACATTTGTTTACTATCTACTTCACTTGCTTTGGCAATGTTAACACACGTTTCCCATGCCAATAAAGCCCTTAAATTGAAATTGAAATTGAGAGAGAGAGAGAGAGAGAGAGAGAGAGAGAGAGAGAGAGAGAGAGAGAGAGAGAGAGAGAGAGAGTGCGAGAGCGTGAGTGAGTGAGTGAGAGTGTGTTGATTGTGGGCAGGGTTGTCTCAGGGGTGTTTAAGGGGGCTGATAATGTCCCTGTTTGCTAACTGGTAAATAGCTAATTAAACTCCACTTCAGCTAACAAGCTGTCTTGGACTGTGTTAACTCCTGCTCTGCCTGCTTCTCCTCGGGTCAGCCCTTTCCTGCTCTGCCTGCTTCTCCTCGGGTCAGCCCTTTCCTGCTCTGCCTGCTTCTCCTCGGGTCAGCCCTTTCCTGCTCTGCCTGCTTCTCCTCGGGTCAGCCCTTTCCTGCTCTGCCTGCTTCTCCTCGGGTCAGCCCTTTCCTGCTCTGCCTGCTTCTCCTCGGGTCAGCCCTTTCCTGCTCTGCCTGCTTCTCCTCGGGTCAGCCCTTTCCTGCTCTGCCTGCTTCTCCTCGGGTCAGCCCTTTCCTGCTCTGCCTGCTTCTCCTCGGGTCAGCCCTTTCCTGCAGTCAAGTGACCTCATGGGGGGAATGTTATTCATACGCTTCATAATATCAGAATTAATACACTTTTTCTTTTTTCCTTTTTACTGCCAAAAATCCAGTGTTTCTTTGTGAAACAGTTTTGTTATATTTCAGTATTCTGTGGTGTATATAAAGTGTAATATTGGGATGCAAACTCAAAATTGAATAAATGTCAACTCTATATCTGACATGGTACAGGTGTCTTCTTTTTTTAAGCCCGTAACCATGTGTGTGAGGTGTATAGTTTTGTTTTCAAAGTAGATGTGTTTAAGACTACCAAGAAACGCTGTGTGTGACCCTGATTCAGCCCACTGCAGTACAAGGTAAACTAGCATCACTGGCTGCTTCCCCTCCCTCCTGCCACAGCAGAAGATAAACATGCAGTAGATAGTGGCTCTGATGCAGAATCTACAGCAGGCGTGGTTGCATTCTTACTGTACTGTACTGTACATGTGTCTGTTAGAGGTGTCTGCCCAATACACACCAACCTCCCTGTCATGTCAATCCATGAGGTGTACTTACATCTTTTAAGAGACTATCATTCTCTTATTCAAGATATTCAGCTTCAGAGACTACTGTAATCAGTATAGAGATATTCAGCTTCAGAGACTGTAATCAGTATAGAGATATTCACCTTAGAGACTACTGTAATCAGTATAGAGATATTCACCTTCAGAGACTACTGTAATCAGTATGGAGATATTCAGCTTCAGAGACTACTGTAATCAGTATAGAGACATTCAGCTTCAGAGACTACTGTAATCAGTATAGAGATATTCAGCTTCAGAAACTACTGTAATCAGTATAGAGATATTCAGCTTCAGAGACTGTAATCAGTATAGAGATATTCAGATTCAGAGACTACTGTAATCAGCATAGAGATATTCAGCTTCAGATACTACTAGAATCAGTATAGAGATATTCAGCTTCAGAGACTGCTGTAATCAGCATAGAGATCTTCAGCTTCAGAGACTACTGAAATCAGCATAGAGATCTTCAGCTTCAGAGACTACTGTAATCAGCATAGAGATCTTCAGCTTCAGAGACTACTGTAATCAGCATAGAGATTTTCAGCTTCAGAGACTACTGTAATCAGTATAGAGATATTCAGCTTCAGAGACTACTGTAATCAGTATAGAGATATTCAGCTTCAGAGACTACTGTAATCAGCATAGAGATATTCAGCTTCAGAGACTACTGTAATCAGCATATAGATCTTCAGCTTCAGAGACTACTGTAATCAGCATAGAGATCTTCAGCTTCAGAGACTACTGTAATCAGCATAGAGATTTTCAGCTTCAGAGACTACTGTAATCAGTATAGAGATATTCAGCTTCAGAGACTACTGTAATCAGTATAGAGATTTTCAGCTTCAGAGACTGTAATCAGCATAGAGATTTTCACCTTCAGAAACTGCTGTAATCAGTATAGAGATATTCAGCTTCAGAGACTACTGTAATCAGTATAGAGATATTCAGCTTCAGAGACTACTGTAATCAGCATAGAGATATTCAGCTTTAGAGACTACTGTGATCAGCATAGAGATATTCAGCTTCAGAGACTACTGTAATCAGCATAGAGATCTTCAGCTTCAGAGACTGTAATCAGTATATAGAGCTTCAGTTTCAGAGACTACTGTAATCAGTATAGAGATATTCAGCTTCAGAGACTACTGTAATCAGTATAGAGATATTCAGCTTCAGAGACTACTGTAATCAGCATAGAGATCTTCAGCTTCAGAGACTACTGTAATCAGCATAGAGATCTTCAGCTTCAGAGACTACTGTAATCAGCATAGAGATTTTCAGCTTCAGAGACTACTGTAATCAGTATAGAGATATTCAGCTTCAGAGACTACTGTAATCAGTATAGAGATTTTCAGCTTCAGAGACTGTAATCAGCATAGAGATTTTCACCTTCAGAAACTGCTGTAATCAGTATTGAGATATTCAGCTTCAGAGACTACTGTAATCAGTATAGAGATATTCAGCTTCAGAGACTACTGTAATCAGCATAGAGATATTCAGCTTCAGAGACTACTGTGATCAGCATAGAGATATTCAGCTTCAGAGACTACTGTAATCAGCATAGAGATCTTCAGCTTCAGAGACTGTAATCAGTATATAGAGCTTCAGTTTCAGAGACTACTGTAATCAGTATAGAGATATTCAGCTTCAGAGACTACTGTAATCAGTATAGAGATATTCAGCTTCAGAGACTACTGTAATCAGTATAGAGATATTCAGCTTCAGAGACAGCTGTAATCAGCATAGAGATATTCAGCTTTAGAGACTACTGTAATCAGTATAGAGATATTCAGCTTCAGAGACAGCTGTAATCAGCATAGAGATATTCAGCTTCAGAGAATACTGTAATCAGTATAGAGATATTCAGCTTCAGAGACTACTGTAATTAGCATATAGATCTTCAGCTTCAGAGACTACTTTAATTGGGATAGAGAATACAGTTGAAACTAAAACATTCATACTTATTCCAGTAGATCTCCCAGAGGTAGAGACAGGAAGTACATGGGCCTCACCATGGTAATTAGAGATGTCAATCATTACTGACTTCATCCTCAAGTTCTGTTTTTCCTCTCTGACTGATCAAAGCTACAATTAAAAGAATAACAATCTATTGATGTAAATATCTGAAGGTGTTCATGTCTGTCAAATGTTTCAGCTCAACCTTGTTGTTTCCATATTATTAATGTATCAAACTTTCAGCTCATTATTTCGTCTTTTGTTTTCAGAACATTTCTACATTTGATCTTTAGGGGTTCATTTCTCTAGCCTGGGTAAACTACTGTTAGTCAGACTGTTGTCCTGGCCACTGGCTGATGAACCTGACTAGGAGGTCAGTAAACTACTGTCTCTGTCAGACTGTTGTCCTGGCCACTGGCTGATGAACCTGACTAGGAGGTCAGTAAACTACTGTTAGTCAGACTGTTGTCCTGGCCACTGGCTGATGAACCTGACTAGGAGGTCAGTAAACTACTGTTAGTCAGACTGTTGTCCTAGCCACTGGCTGATGAACCTGACTAGGAGGTCAGTAAACTACTGTTAGTCAGACTGTTGTCCTGGCCACTGGCTGATGAACCTGACTAGGAGGTCAGTAAACTACTGTTAGTCAGACTGTTGTCCTGGCCACTGGCTGATGAACCTGACTAGGAGGTCAGTAAACTACTGTTAGTCAGACTGTTGTCCTGGCCACTGGCTGATGAACCTGACTAGGAGGTCAGTAAACTACTGTTAGTCAGACTGTTGTCCTGGCCACTGGCTGATGAACCTGACTAGGAGGTCAGTAAACTACTGTTAGTCAGACTGTTGTCCTGGCCACTGGCTGATGAACCTGACTAGGAGGTCAGTAAACTACTGTTAGTCAGACTGTTGTCCTGGCCACTGGCTGATGAACCTGACTAGGAGGTCAGTAAACTACTGTTAGTCAGACTGTTGTCCTGGCCACTGGCTGATGAACCTGACTAGGAGGTCAGTAAACTACTGTTAGTCAGACTGTTGTCCTGGCCACTGGCTGATGAACCTGACTAGGAGGTCAGTAAACTACTGTTAGTCAGACTGTTGTCCTGGCCACTGGCTGATGAACCTGACTAGGAGGTCAGTAAACTACTGTTAGTCAGACTGTTGTCCTGGCCACTGGCTGATGAACCTGACTAGGACATCAGTAAACTAGTGGCTAGGTCAACAGTCACAGTGGTCAGGTATTCTGCCACTGGCTGATGAACCTGACTAGGAGGTCAGTAAACTAGTGGCTAGGACAACAGTCACAGTGGTCAGGTATTCTGCCACTGGCTGATGAACCTGACTAGGACGTCAGTAAACTAGTGGCTAGGACAACAGTCACAGTGGTCAGGTATTCTGCCACTGGCTGATGAACCTGACTAGGACGTCAGTAAACTACTGTTAGTCAGACTGTTGTCCTGGCCACTGGCTGATGAACCTGACTAGGACGTCAGTAAACTAGTGGCTAGGACAACAGTCACAGTGGTCAGGTATTCTGCCACTGGCTGATGAACCTGACTAGGACGTCAGTAAACTAGTGGCTAGGACAACAGTCACAGTGGTCAGGTATTCTTCATAGCCTGTCTTCTCTTGAGAGCCAGGTCTGCCTACGGCGGCCTTTCTCAATAGCAAGGCTATGCTCACTGAGTCTGTACATAGTCAAAGCTTTCCTTAAGTTTGGGTCAGTCACAGTGGTCAGGTATTCTGCCACTGTGTACTCTCTGTTTAGGGCCAAATAGCATTCTAGTTTTTTTTTTTTTTTTTACTGACTAGGGGGTCAGTAAACTAGTGGCTAGGACAACAGTCACAGTGGTCAGGTATTCTGCCACTGGCTGATGAACCTGACCAGGAGGTCAGTAAACTACTGTCTCAGGTATTCTGCCACTGGCTGATGAACCTGACTAGGAGGTCAGTAAACTACTGTCTCAGGTATTCTGCCACTGGCTGTAAGCTGTTATAACAAGACTACAATACAGACTGGACTCCTGGTACACTATAGTAGCCCTGCTCTCTGTGTGATCTGGCTCTCTGTGTGATCTGGCTCTCTGTGTGATCTGGCTCTCTGTGTGATCTGGCTCTCTGTGTGATCTGGCTCTCTGTGTGATCTGGCTCCCTGTGTGATCTGGCTCCCTGTGTGATCTGGCTCTCTGTGTGATCTGGCTCTCTGTGTGATCTGGCTCCCTGTGTGATCTGGCTCTCTGTGTGATCTGGCTCTCTGTGTGATCTGACTCTCCGTGTGATCTGGCTCTCTGTGTGATCTGGCTCTCTGTGTGATCTGACTCTCCGTGTGATCTGGCTCTCTGTTTGATCTGGCTCTCTGTGTGATCTGGCTCTCTGTGTGATCTGGCTCTCTGTGTGATCTGGCTCTCTGTGTGATCTGGCTCCCTGTGTGATCTGGCTCCCTGTGTGATCTGGCTCTCTGTGTGATCTGGCTCTCTGTGTGATCTGGCTCTCTGTGTGATCTGGCTCCCTGTGTGATCTGACTCTCTGTGTGATCTGGCTCTCTGTATCTGGCTCTCTGTGTGATCTGGCTCTCTGTGTGATCTGGCTCTCTGTGTGATCTGGCTCTCTGTGTGATCTGGCTCTCTGTGTGATCTGGCTCTCTGTGTGAGGTAAAGAATTCTGTGAGTTTACATTTTACTCATTTAGCAGATGCTCTTATCCAGAGCGACTTACAGTTAGTGAGTGCGTACATCTTTATTTTTTTCATACTGGCCCCCCCGTGGGAATCGAACCCACAACCCTGGCATTGCAAGCGCCATGCTCTACTAACTGAGCCACACGGGGCTACACGGAGTAGTACAGAGATAAGGGTTGAAAAATGAAGGGTGAAGATCTATGACGAAAAAAAAGACAAGAAGTGCCAATTCAGGTCTCTGTTGGAGCCAAGCGGTTGATTGTTCACCGAGACCTTTTCTGTTCCGCTGCTGCCAGACTTGTTCTGAATAGCTGCCAGCTACCTGCCCAGCTATGTTATTCAACAGTACAGTGACGACCCGTCATCTGTTGAAAGCCACCAGCTCTCAGGAGTTAATTGGATTTTAAAAGCAACATAAAATGGTCCTTGGTAATAATCTCTCTTTATATATTCTCCTCTCTTCAGACAAAGCTGCTAATTGTTTCAGTTTGAATGTGAGAGTTCCTGTGATGTCACCTTGAGTCTGTGCCATAATATTCAGTGTTACTGTAGCAGAGAATAACTACATGATTGTCATACTTTAACTATATATATCTTTTAATTCATTTGCAGACAGGCACTCAGAGCGATGTCAGCAATAGAACAGTAATTTAAAGAGAAGTCTCCTGGATTAAATGACACTTTCAGACATCAACTACTGGAATGACAAATACAGACAAAAGTTAGTTAGTCCTTAGTTTATAATGACAGATGAAACCATGTTACTGTGTAGTAAAATACTGAGCCATGTTAATGTATAGTATAATACTGAGCCATGTTAATGTATAGTATAATACTGAGCCATGTTAATGTGTAGTATAATACTGAGCCATGTTAATGTATAGTATAATACTGAGCCATGTTACTGTATAGTATAATACTGAGCCATGTTAATGTGTAGTATAATACTGAGCCATGTTACTGTATAGTATAATACTGAGCCATGTTAATGTGTAGTATAATACTGAGCCATGTTACTGTGTAGTATAATACTGAGCCATGTTAATGTGTAGTATAATACTGAGCCATGTTAATGTGTAGTATAATACTGAGCCATGTTAATGTATAGTATAATACTGAGCCATGTTACTGTGTAGTATAATACTGAGCCATGTTACTGTATAGTATAATACTGAGCCATGTTAATGTGTAGTATAATACTGAGCCATGTTAATGTATAGTATAATACTGAGCCATGTTACTGTGTAGTATAATACTGAGCCATGTTAATGTATAGTATAATACTGAGCCATGTTACTGTATAGTATAATACTGAGCCATGTTAATGTGTAGTATAATACTGAGCCATGTTACTGTGTAGTATAATACTGAGCCATGTTAATGTGTAGTATAATACTGAGCCATGTTAATGTGTAGTATAATACTGAGCCATGTTAATGTATAGTATAATACTGAGCCATGTTACTGTGTAGTATAATACTGAGCCATGTTACTGTGTAGTATAATACTGAGCCATGTTAATGTATAGTATAATACTGAGCCATGTTACTGTATAGTATAATACTGAGCCATGTTAATGTGTAGTATAATACTGAGCCATGTTACTGTGTAGTATAATACTGAGCCATGTTAATGTGTAGTATAATACTGAGCCATGTTAATGTGTAGTATAATACTGAGCCATGTTAATGTATAGTATAATACTGAGCCATGTTACTGTGTAGTATAATACTGAGCCATGTTACTGTATAGTATAATACTGAGCCATGTTAATGTGTAGTATAATACTGAGCCATGTTAATGTATAGTATAATACTGAGCCATGTTAATGTGTAGTATAATACTGAGCCATGTTACTGTATAGTATAATACTGAGCCATGTTAATGTGTAGTATAATACTGAGCCATGTTAATGTATAGTATAATACTGAGCCATGTTAATGTGTAGTATAATACTGAGCCATGTTAATGTATAGTATAATACTGAGCCATGTTACTGTGTAGTATAATACTGAGCCATGTTACTGTGTAGTATAATACTGAGCCATGTTACTGTGTAGTATAATACTGAGCCATGTTACTGTATAGTATAATACTGAGCCATGTTACTGTGTAGTATAATACTGAGCCATGTTACTGTGTAGTATAATACTGAGCCATGTTACTGTGTAGTATAATACTGAGCCATGTTACTGTGTAGTATAATACTGAGCCATGTTACTGTATAGTATAATACTGAGCCATGTTACTGTGTAGTATAATTGTCACGGTTCAGACAGACGACCAGAGGACCACAATTGCGTCACACCAGAAAGTTTATTAAAACTTAAGGGAAAAGGGAAGTAGGGAGTGAATGAAGGCTCCAGGGGTAACAGGGATCCCGTCCAATGTGCTGGGTCTGTGCCCCCCCCAGTGGCAGCGATGCGTCCTATGAAGCCGGTGGTGGGAGGTCCAGAAGTCCTGGGGGGGGGGGAGACACAGACACCACAGGGCGGAATGAAACAAGGCAGCAGTACAGTTCAAGGGAAATCCAAAATACGTAGTAGTAAGGCAGAAGGCTGGTCAGAGTTACCGGGATTGAAGAGTAGTCAGGGGTCGTAATGGCAGAAGCAGGTCTGGATTTCCTGGGGCAGAAGAGTATCCAAAAATCAGGCAGGTCCGGGGTCACAAAACCAGGGTGAGCCAGAAGCGCGAGCAAACAGGTTCCGGGTGTGAGCTTTGCAGACGATCTGACACCGGAGAGCTGAAAGACAGGGCCTTAAATACTGGGAGAGGTAGTGGGTAATGCAGCGCAGCTGGCAGAGTAATTAGAGCAGAGCAGAGCAGGGACAGGTGGAGCTAGTTAGGCTGAGTAGAGAGAGTGGTGAGCAGAGTGGAAGAAAATTAAGGTGGTAACCCGGTGGAGTGAGAGGCTCATGACAGAACCCCCCCCCCAAGGGACGGCCCCAGAAGTCCCAAGAGCAACACCACGCCGGGCGGGAGGAGGGGAGCCGGAGGAGGGCTAGAACTCCTCCGAACGGTCCGAGTGAACGTCCTCATCCTCGGAGGAAGCCGGAGGGCCGTGGTCGGGAGATGGGACAGGTCCCGAGACAGGATCAGGCACAGGACAGGAAGCCGAGCGGGCAGGACGGTTAGGGACCCCTCTGGGGCGGCCCCTACGGATTGCAGGTTGATCAGGATGCCGTTGGTGGAAAGCGGTGATGAGAGTCCTATCCACAATCCGACTAGCTGGCACCCAGGTCCTTTCCTCAGGTCCATAGCCCTCCCAGTCAATGAGGTACTGGAGACCCCTACCCCTCCGTCTGGACCGAAGCAGGCGGCGGACGGTGTAAACCAGACCACCATCGACGAGCCGTGGAGGAGGAGGACAAGGCGCAGCAGGGACCAGCGGACTCTCATGGATGGGCTTAATCTTAGACACATGGAAAGTGGGGTGCACCCTCAGGGAATTAGGCAGTTGGAGCCGGACAGCAGTTGGGCTAATCACTCTTATGATAGGGAATGGGCCAATGAACCGAGGTGCCAGCTTCTGCGACTCCACCCTGAGTGGCAGGTTCTTCGATGACAACCACACCCTTTGACCAACATGGTAGGTGGGAGCAGGAATTCTCCGACGGTTGGCCCCGGTAGTGTAGCTGGCAACGGATCTGAGGAGTGTGGCTCGGGCTTGTGACCAGGTGCGGCGACATCGACGGGCAAAAGCAAGTGCAGATGGGCAAGTAACCTCCTCTTCCTGGCTGGCAAATAGAGGAGGCTGGTATCCATAAACACATTGGAAAGGGGACATACCGATGGCAGAGCAGGTCAGAGAATTGTGTGCGTACTCCACCCATGTCAATTGCTGCGACCAGGAGTGGGGGTTGCGTGAAGTCATGCATCGCAGTGCCTTCTCGAGCTCCTGATTAGCCCGCTCTGACTGCCCATTGGATTGGGGATGGAATCCGGAAGTCAGACTGACTGTGGCTCCCAGCAGGTGACAGAACTCCTTCCAAAAAGCGGAGGAGAATTGTGGACCACGGTCAGAAACTACATCCCTTGGCAGTCCGTGGATCCGGAAGACGTGTTCCAGGACCACCTGGGCGGTCTCCTTGGCGGTTGGGAGCTTGGGGAGGGGAATGAAGTGTGCCATCTTGCTGAAACGGTCAACTATGGTGAGAATGACGGTCATGCCACTTGAAGGGGGCAGCCCCGTGACAAAGTCAAGGGCGATGTGAGACCAGGGACGTCTGGGCACAGGCAGGGGCTGCAGCAATCCGGCTGGGGGCTGGCAGGACGACTTGTGTTGGTTGCAGATGGGGCAGGCTTGGACGAATTCCCGTACATCCTTCCTCAGAGAGGGCCACCAGAACCTCTGGGCGAGCAGGTTGTAAGTGCGGGTGGAGCCAGGGTGACAAGCTAGGCGGGAGTCATGTCCCCACTGAACGACCTGGGACCTCAGGTCTTCGGGGACAAAAAGGCGGTCAGCTGGGCAAGTGCTGGGACCTGGCTGGTTACGGAGAGCCTCCAGCACCTGTTCCTCAACAGCCCAGGTCAGAGCTGCAACGATGCAGGGACTTGGCAGAATCGACACAGGGTCCTTGGAGGGGGTGTCATCCTTCTGGAATTGACGGGAGAGGGCGTCTGGCTTGGTGTTGCGTGATCCAGGCCGGTATGACAGAGTGAAATTAAACCTGGTGAAGAACAGGGCCCAGCGGGACTGCCTGGAGTTCAACCGTTTGGCCGTGCGGATGTACTCCAAGTTCTTATGATCGGTCCAAACGAGAAATGGAATGGTGGACCCCTCCAGCCAGTGACGCCACTCCTCCAAGGCAAGCTTCACAGCCAGCAGCTCACGGTTCCCTATGTCGTAATTGCACTCAGAGGGGGACAACCGACGTGAGAAAAAGGCACAGGGATGGAGCTTCCTATCCTCCGCAGCCCACTGAGAAATCACAGCACCAACTCCCACATCCGAGGCGTCCACCTCCACAATGAATTGCCGGTCCACATCAGGCATCTGGAGGATGGGAGCGGAGGTGAACCTCACCTTGAGGGTACTGAAGGCCTTGTCGGCTGCTGGGGTCCAGGTGAAGGGTTGCTTGGTGCTGGTTAGAGCAGTGAGAGGGGCAGCAACGGTACTGTAGTTCCGGATAAACTTTCTATAGAAGTTAGCAAACCCCAGAAACTGTTGCAGCTTCTTTCTGTTCTCCGGAACTGGCCATGAAGTGACTGCCGATACCTTGGCAGGATCCATTTGGATACTTCCCTCTGCCACTATGTACCCCAGGAAGGCCACTGTCTTGACGTGAAACTCACATTTCTCTGCCTTGGCGTAGAGGGAATTCTCCAGAAGACGATGAAGGACTTGCTGGACATGGCGGGTGTGTTCAGACAGGTTTCTGGAGTAGATTAAGATGTCATCCAGGTAAACGAAGACAAACTTGTTTAACATGTCCCGCAGTACATCATTCACTAGAGCCTGGAACACAGCAGGAGCATTGGTGAGGCCAAAAGGCATAACCAGATACTCGTAGTGGCCTGTTGGTGTATTGAATGCGGTTTTCCATTCATCTCCCTCCCGGATCCGCACTAGGTGGTAAGCGTTTCTGAGATCCAACTTGGTAAAAACAGTGGCTCCCTGGAGCAACTCAAAAGCAGAGGTGAGCAGAGGCAGAGGGTAACGGTTTTTCACTGTGATGTCGTTGAGTCCCCTGTAGTCGATGCAGGGGCGAAGAGATCCGTCCTTCTTCCCCACAAAGAAGAAGCCAGCACCAGCAGGAGATGAAGATGAACGGATTAATCCTGCGGACAGAGAGCCATTGATGTAGTCCTCCATGGACTTTCTTTCAGGAGCAGACAACGAATAAAGACGACCCCTTGGAGGGGCTGTTCCAGGGAGGAGGTCGATGGCACAGTCGTACGGTCGGTGAGGGGGCAGAGATGTGGCTCTTGCTTTGTTAAACACCTCTCTGAGACCATGGTAGCATTCTGGGACATTGGAGAGGTCAGGAGCGGAGTTAGTAGGTACTGGCCGAGGGGGTAGTGCGGCAGCAAGCAGGCAGGTTCGGTGGCAGTCCTCTCCCCACTCCCTGATCACCCCGGTCACCCAGTCGAGCTGAGGGTTGTGCCGGCGGAGCCATGGGTAACCCAGGATGAGGGGTTGGCCTGGAGAGGGGAGCAGGTGAAACTGGATAGTTTCTTGATGGTTACCGGACAGACCCATCGAGACCGGGGCCGTGACATGAGTGACCGATCCGAGTAAGTGTCCGTCCAGTGCCCGGGCAGGAATAGGAGGTGTCAAACGGAGGTTCTCCAGTCCCAGTTGGCGTGCCAGCTTGATGTCCATTATGTTGGCTTCGGCGCCAGAATCCACCAGAGCAGCCAGGGTGTGAGTTGAGTCAGAGAGGCGGAGGTGAACTTGCAGCAGGGGTTTGCGGTCGGAGGACTGGATGGTCATTGAACTCAACCGGACTCCCCCTATGCCCGGTGAGCTTCGGCCCTTTAAAGGGCAGGTTACCACACGATGTCCATCACCTCCACAATAGAGGCAGAGGTTTGAGGTGAAGCGGCGCTGGCGCTCTGCAGGAGTGAGAGAGGCTCGCCCAATCTCCATAGGCTCAGACTGATCAAGCTGACCTGGGTGAGTGGCAGTAGATGACAGGAGCCCAGTCGGATCTCTCCGAATGCCGGTAGTAGATGGACCTTGGCGCCCCCTCTCACGACGACGGGTCCGTATCCTTCTGTCGATCCTGACAGTCAGTGCGATGGCTTCATCAAGAGTGGAAGGCAGTTCATGGGAGACCAACTCGTCCTTGATATAGTCAGCCAAACTATGGAAGAACGCGTCCACCAACGATGGTGTGTTCCAAGAACTTCGTCTAGCCAGGGTTCGGAAGTCGATGGAATGGTCTGCGACTGTACGTCTGCCTTGTCGAATACTGAACAGTTCACGAGACGCCTCTGCGGCTGGTGAATCCAGGTCAAACACCTTCAGCATCTCCTCAGCAAACAGGTCGAAGGTTGCACATGCGGGGGTTTGACGTTCGAACTCTGCTGTTCCCCAGAGTCGAGCTCGGCCCGTCAGGTGAGTGATGGCATACCCAACTTTAGCCCCCTCCGTGGCGAAGGTCCTTGGCTGCAAGGAGAACTGAAGTCGGCAGCTAGTCAGGAATGGCCGGACCTGGGTTGAATCGCCGTTGAACCGCTCGGGGTCTCCAATCTTGGGTTCCGGAGCAGCGGCTGCAATGACCGGGGCAGGTAACTCGGGGGCAGGGCTGGTGGGCAGACTGGCTGGGGTAAGGTTGGTGAGGAGTTGAATGATCATGGCGAGTTGTTGTTGCTGCTGCTGGAACTGCTGCTCATGCTCATCGGTTTCCATGTCGGGGAAAGTGTGCGCTGAGTCCATAATGGTCAGATCGTACTGTCACGGTTCAGACAGACGACCAGAGGACCACAATTGCGTCACACCAGAAAGTTTATTAAAACTTAAGGGAAAAGGGAAGTAGGGAGTGAATGAAGGCTCCAGGGGTAACAGGGATCCCGTCCAATGTGCTGGGTCTGTGCCCCCCCCAGTGGCAGCGATGCGTCCTATGAAGCCGGTGGTGGGAGGTCCAGAAGTCCTGGGGGGGGGGGAGACACAGACACCACAGGGCGGAATGAAACAAGGCAGCAGTACAGTTCAAGGGAAATCCAAAATACGTAGTAGTAAGGCAGAAGGCTGGTCAGAGTTACCGGGATTGAAGAGTAGTCAGGGGTCGTAATGGCAGAAGCAGGTCTGGATTTCCTGGGGCAGAAGAGTATCCAAAAATCAGGCAGGTCCGGGGTCACAAAACCAGGGTGAGCCAGAAGCGCGAGCAAACAGGTTCCGGGTGTGAGCTTTGCAGACGATCTGACACCGGAGAGCTGAAAGACAGGGCCTTAAATACTGGGAGAGGTAGTGGGTAATGCAGCGCAGCTGGCAGAGTAATTAGAGCAGAGCAGAGCAGGGACAGGTGGAGCTAGTTAGGCTGAGTAGAGAGAGTGGTGAGCAGAGTGGAAGAAAATTAAGGTGGTAACCCGGTGGAGTGAGAGGCTCATGACAATAATACTGAGCCATGTTAATGTATAGTATAATACTGAGCCATGTTACTGTGTAGTATAATACTGAGCCATGTTACTGTGTAGTATAATACTGAGCCATGTTACTGTGTAGTATAATACTGAGCCATGTTACTGTGTAGTATAATACTGAGCCATGTTACTGTATAGTATAATACTGAGCCATGTTACTGTATTATTGAACTACAGGTCAGGTCGTTGTATTATTGAACTACAGGTCAGGTCGTTGTATTATTGAACTACAGGTCAGGTCGTTGTATTATTGAACTACAGGTCAGGTCGTTGTATTATTGAACTACTGGTCAGGTCGTTGTATTATTGAACTACAGGTCAGGTCATTGTATTATTGAACTACAGGTCAGGTCGTTGTATTATTGAACTACTGGTCAGGTCGTTGTATTATTGAACTACAGGTCAGGTCATTGTATTATTGAACTACAGGTCAGGTCGTTGTATTATTGAACTACTGGTCAGGTCGTTGTATTATTGAACTACAGGTCAGGTCATTGTATTATTGAACTACAGGTCAGGTCATTGTATTATTGAACTACAGGTCAGGTCGTTGTATTATTGAACTACAGACATTACCGTGAAATGCTTACTTACAAGCCCTTAACCAACAATGCATTTATTTTTTAATAAAATAAAGTAAAATAAAACAACAACAACAAAAAAGTGTTGAGAAAAAAAGAGCAGAAGTAAAATAAAATAACAGTAGGGAGGCTATATACGTCATCAAATTGTGTACTATGTCATCAAATTGTGTACTATGTCATCAAATTGTGTACTATGTCATCAAATTTTGTACTACATCATCCATTTCATATGATATGTTACATCCTGCAAATAAAACAAATATTTTGTTGTTGTTGTGCAATTCGTATGATATGTTAGCAATCCAATTCATACTATATGTTACGAATTTGTTGTGCTTAAGATCCTGGAGTGCATCTTTAAGTACTGGTACTTTAGTTTACACCACTGCAGATAGCATCCCAACAGAATTTTTCAATGTTAATTATTATACAAAATTCTTGCAACCAATAGAATGATATATATATGGGGGATACAACCATCCCAGCTCTGCAGATTTTGCTGCGAAGAGACTGAATCATTAGATCATTTGTTTTGGTACTGTCCATATGTATCAATCAATCAATCAATCAATCAATTTTATTTTATATAGCCCTTCTTACATCAGCTAATATCTCGAAGTGCTGTACAGAAACCCAGCCTAAAACCCCAAACAGCTAGTAATGCAGCTTGTTTTTGGTCACAGGTCCAGGAATGGCTGAAGAATTGCAATATTTACCTGGAGCTAACCCTGCAGATAGCACTACTGGGTGATTTGAAAAGTCGTAGTCAATCGATCAATAATATAATAATACTTTTAGCAAAACATTTTATCTTTAATTTACAATCTGTAGAAACTATGAGAATAGAATGGTTCAGAACCTTTGTGAAACATCACAGCACATTGGAAATATATATGGCAAATATAAATAAAAAATGGATGGTGTTAAGAGATTGGAGGAGGGGTTGAGTGGAGCTGAAGGGTGGGATTAAAAACAACAAGATAACGAACGTAAAATATACTGTGTCTGTAAAATGTATATGGGTTCAGAACTTTTGTGAGAGAGCACAGTTAAAAATATATGGCAAAATAGAAAACTACGTTAGGCTAGTTAGCTAGCTAAATATCATAGTACATTCTACAGAGTAGACTTTCCATGCAATCTGTTGAGTTTTGTTTGGATTAGCTAGCACGCTAGCTAGCTAGTTTTCTAACCTTGACTAGCTAGCTGGGCAAATAGCTATGCTATGATCGCTACTCGCTAGCTAACTAGCTAGCTAACTGGGCTCACCTATGTGTGAAGCTAGCCACAATAACAATTAACCACAACAGGGGAAATTATGGTACACCTTCATAATAAAAGTCCTCCATTGAAAGTGATGCGGACGAAGCACACCCAGCATGTTAACTTTAGCTACCTAGCTAGCTAGGTGTGTCAACACACACTATGAGTAACGTTAATTCCTTTTCAATGTATACTAAACAAAAATATAAATGCAACATGTAAAGTGTTGGTCCCATGTATCATGAGCTGAAATAAAAGATCCCAGAAATGTTCCATATGCACAAAAAGCTTATTTCTCTCAAATGTTGTGCACAAATTTGTTTACATCCCTGTTAGTGAGCATTTCTCCTTTGCCAAGATAATCCATCCACCTGACAGGTGTGGCATATCAAGAAGCTGATTAAACAGCATGATCATTACATAGGTGCACCTTGTGCTGAGGACAATAAAAGGCCACTCTAAAATGTGCAGTTTTGTCACACAACATAATGCAACATATGTCTCAAGTTTTGAGGGAGCGTGCAATTAGCATGCTGACTGCAGGAATGTCCACCAGAGCTGTTGCAAGATAATTTAATGTTAATTTCTCTACCATAAGCCGCCTCCAACATCATTTTAGAGAATTTGGCAGTACGTCCAACCGGCCTGACAACCGCAGACCACGTGTAACCACGCCAGCCCAGGACCTCCACATCCAGCTCCTTCACCTGCGGGATCGTCTGAGACCAGCCACCCGGACAGCTGATGAAACTGTGGGTTTGCACAACTGAAGAATTTCTGCACAAACTGTCAGAAACCGTCTCAGGGAAGCTCAACTGCGTGCTCGTCGTCCTCACCAGGGTCTTGACCAGACTGCAGTTTGGCGTCGTAACCGACTTCAGTGGGCAAATGCTCACCTTCGATGGCCATTGGCACACTGGAGAAGTGTGCTCTTCACGGATGAATCGCAGTTTCAACTGTACTGGGCAGTATGGCGTTGTGTGGGCGAGCAGTTTGCTGATGTCAATGTTGTGAACTGAGTGCCCAATGGTGGCAGTGGGGTTATGGTACGGGCAGGCATAAGCTACGGACAACGAACACAATTGCATTTTATGGATGGCAATTTGAATGCACAAAGATACCGTGACGAGATCCCGAGGCCCATTGTCGTACCATTCATCCACCGCCATCACCTCATATTTTAGCATGATAATGCACAGCCCCATGTCGCAGGGATCTGTACACAAATCCTGGAAGCTTCCATGGCCTGCATACTCACCAGACATGTCACCCATTGAGCATGTTTGGGATGCTCTGGATCGATGTGTACGACAGTGTGTTCCATTTCCGCCAATATCCAGCAACTTCGCACAGCCTTTGAAGAGGAGTGGGACAACATTCCACAGGCCACAATCAACAGCCTGATCAATTCTATGCGAAGGAGATGTGTCGCGCTGCATGAGGCAAATGGTGGTCACACCAGATACTGACTGGTTTTCTGATCCACGCCCCTACCTTTTTTTAAAGGTATCTGTGACCAACAGATGCATATCTGTATTCCCAGTCATGTGAAATCTATAGATTAGGGACTAATGCATTTATTTCAATTGACTGATTTCCTTATATGAACTGTACCTCAGTAAAATCTTTGAAATTCTTGAAATTGTTGTTCCTTGTAGCTAAACACTAGCTAATTTAATAGTGTTAGCAGAGATAGAACAATGGCACAGATGTTTCACCAGAAGTATAAATGTGAAGCACTTGGTTGGAGTTTCCTCTCCCTGACAAATCATTTGATTTACACAACATGCCTACCACTTTGAAGATGCAAAATATTTTTTATTGTGAATCAAACAAGAAATAAGACAAAAAAACAGAAAACTTGAGCGTGCATAACTATTCACCCCCCCAAAGTCAATACTTTGTAGAGCCATCTTTTGCAGCAATTACAGCGCAAAGTCTCTTGGGGTATGTCTCTATAAGCTTGGCACATCTAGCCACTGGGATTTTTGCCCATTCTTCTAGGCAAAACTGCACCAGCTCCTTCAAGTTGGATGGGTTCCACTGGTGTACAGCAATCTTTAAGTCATACCACAGATTCTCAATTGGATTGAGGTCTGGGTTTTGACTAGGCCATTCCAAGACATTTAAATGTTTCCCCTTAAACCATTCGAGTGTTGCTTTAGCAGTATGCTTAGGGTCATTGTCCTGCTGGAAGGTAAACCTCCGCCCCAGTCTCAAATCTCTGGAAGACTGAAACAGGTTTCCATCAAGAATTTCCCTGTATTTAGCGCCATCCATCATTCCTTCAATACTGACCAGTTTCCAAGTCCCTGCCGATGAAAAACATCCCCACAAAATGATGCTGCCACCACCATGCTTCACTATGGGGATGGTGTTCTCGGGGTGATGAGAGGTGTTGGGTTTGCACCAGACATTGCATTTTCCTTGATTGCCAAAAAGCTAAATTTTAGTCTCATCTGACCAGAGTACCTTCTTCCATATGTATGGGGAGTCTCCCACATGCCTTTTGGTGAACACCAAACGTGTTTGCTTATTTTTGTCTTTAAGCATTGGCTTTTTTCTGGCCACTCTTCCGTAAAGCCAGGTGGACTTTATTTAACGAATTATGTGACTTCTGAAGGTAATTGGTTGCACCAGATCTTATTTAGGGGCTTCATAGCAAAGGGGGTGAATACATATGCATGCACCACTTTTCCGTTATAATTTTTTTTATGTAACTCTGTGTTGTTGTTTTTATCGCACTGCTTTGCTTTATCTTGGCCAGGTCGCAGTTGTAAATGAGAACTTGTTCTCAACTGGCTTACCTGGTTAAATAAAGGTTAAATACAAATTAAATAAAAAAAACATAGTATTACATTTCCTATTTTTTCTAACAGTACTCAGTCCCAGATCTATAAATGCTGTAGGGTAGATGGTGGTCATGTTGTTTTTCTTCTCTGAAGGAGATGAGGTGAATTAGTTCGGATCTATTAAACGGTATCTAGGCAACAGAAACAATCATGTCTACAAGAGACTACAATACAGTCTGACTGGGTTACTGGGTTACTGACTGACTGGGTTACTGACTGGGTTACTGACTGGGTTACTGACTGGGTTACTGACTGGGTTACTGACTGACTGGGTTACTGACTGACTGACTGGGTTACTGACTGGGTTACTGACTGACTGACTGGGTTACTGACTGACTGGGTTACTGACTGACTGACTGGGTTACTGACTGGGTTACTGACTGACTGGGTTACTGACTGGGTTACTGACTGGGTTACTGACTGACTGGGTTACTGACTGACTGACTGGGTAACTGACTGGGTTACTGACTGACTGACTGGGTTACTGACTGACTGGGTTACTGACTGACTGACTGGGTTACTGACTGGGTTACTGACTGACTGGGTTACTGACTGACTGACTGGGTTACTGACTGACTGACTGGGTTACTGACTGACTGACTGGGTTACTGACTGGGTTACTGACTGACTGACTGGGTTACTGACTGACTGGGTTATTGACTGACTGGGTTACTGACTGGGTTACTGACTGACTGACTGGGTTACTGACTGGGTTACTGACTGACTGACTGGGTTACTGACTGACTGGGTTACTGACTGGGTTACTGACTGACTGACTGGGTTACTGACTGGGTTATTGACTGACTGGGTTACTGACTGGGTTACTGACTGACTGACTGGGTTACTGACTGACTGGGTTACTGACTGGGTTACTGACTGACTGGGTTACTGACTGGGTTACTGACTGACTGGGTTACTGACTGACTGACTGACTGACTGGGTTACTGACTGACTGACTGACTGACTGGGTTACTGACTGACTGACTGACTGACTGGGTTACTGACTGGATTACTGACTGACTGGGTTACTGACTGGATTACTGACTGACTGGGTTACTGACTGACTGACTGGGTTACTGACTGGGTTACTGACTGGGTTACTGACTGGATTACTGACTGACTGGGTTACTGACTGGGTTACTGACTGGGTTACTGACTGGGTTACTGACTGGGTTACTGACTGGGTTACTGACTGACTGGGTTACTGACTGGGTTACTGACTGACTGGGTTACTGACTGACTGGGTTACTGACTGGGTTACTGACTGACTGACTGGGTTAATGACTGGGTTACTGACTGACTGGGTTACTGACTGACTGGGTTACTGACTGACTGGGTTACTGACTGACTGGGTTACTGACTGACTGGGTTACTGACTGGGTTACTGACTGACTGGGTTACTGACTGACTGGGTTACTGACTGACTGGGTTACTGACTGACTGGGTTACTGACTGACTGACTGGGTTACTGACTGGGTTACTGACTGACTGGGTTACTGACTGACTGGGTTACTGACTGACTGGGTTACTGACTGACTGACTGGGTTACTGACTGGGTTACTGACTGACTGGGTTACTGACTGACTGACTGGGTTACTGACTGGGTTACTGACTGACTGGGTTACTGACTGGGTTACTGACTGACTGACTGACTGGGTTACTGACTGGGTTACTGACTGACTGGGTTACTGACTGACTGGGTTACTGACTGGGTTACTGACTGACTGGGTTACTGACTGACTGGGTTACTGACTGGGTTACTGACTGACTGGGTTACTGACTGACTGGGTTACTGACTGGGTTACTGACTGACTGGGTTACTGACTGACTGGGTTACTGACTGGGTTACTGACTGACTGGGTTACTGACTGACTGGGTTACTGACTGGGTTACTGACTGACTGGGTTACTGACTGACTGGGTTGCTGACTGGGTTACTGACTGGGTTACTGACTGGGTTACTGACTGACTGGGTTACTGACTGACTGACTGGGTTACTGACTGGGTTACTGACTGACTGGGTTACTGACTGACTGACTGGGTTACTGACTGGGTTACTGACTGACTGGGTTACTGACTGGGTTACTGACTGGGTTACTGACTGACTGGGTTACTGACTGGGTTACTGACTGACTGGGTTACTGACTGACTGGGTTACTGACTGACTGGGTTACTGACTGACTGGGTTACTGACTGGGTTACTGACTGACTGGGTTACTGACTGGGTTACTGACTCACTGGGTTACTGACTGGGTTACTGACTGACTGGGTTACTGACTGACTGGGTTACTGACTGGGTTACTGACTGGGTTACTGACTGACTGGGTTACTGACTGGGTTACTGACTGACTGGGTTACTGACTGGGTTACTGACTGGGTTACTGACTGACTGGGTTACTGACTGACTGACTGGGTTACTGACTGACTGGGTTACTGACTGGGTTACTGACTGGGTTACTGACTGGGTTACTGACTGACTGGGTTACTGACTGGGTTACTGACTGACTGGGTTCCTGACTGGGTTACTGACTGGGTTACTGACTGGGTTACTGACTGACTGGGTTACTGACTGGGTTACTGACTGACTGGGTTACTGACTGACTGACTGGGTAACTGACTGACTGGGTTACTCACTGGGTTACTGACTGACTGGGTTACTGACTGACTGACTGGGTAACTGACTGACTGACTTGGTAACTGACTGACTGACTGGGTAACTGACTGACTGACTTGGTAACTGACTGACTGACTTGGTTACTGACTGACTGACTGGGTTAATGACTGACTGACTGGGTTACTGACTGACTGGGTTAATGACTGGGTTACTGACTGACTGACTGGGTTACTGACTGACTGACTGGGTAACTGACTGACTGACTTGGTTACTGACTGACTGACTGGGTTAATGACTGACTGACTGGGTTACTGACTGACTGGGTTAATGACTGGGTTACTGACTGACTGACTGGGTTACTGACTGACTGGGTTAATGACTGGGTTACTGACTGACTGACTGGGTTACTGACTGACTGGGTTAATGACTGACTGACTGGGTTACTGACTGACTGACTGGGTTACTGACTGACTGACTGGGTTACTGACTGGGTTACTGACTGACTGGGTTACTGACTGGGTTACTGACTGACTGGGTTACTGACTGGGTTACTGACTGGGTTACTCACTGGGTTACTGACTGACTGGGTTACTGACTGACTGACTGGGTTACTGACTGACTGACTGGGTAACTGACTGACTGACTTGGTAACTGACTGACTGACTGGGTTACTGACTGACTGACTGGGTTACTGACTGACTGGGTTACTGACTGACTGACTGGGTTACTGCCTGACTGACTGGGTTACTGACTGACTGGGTTACTGACTGACTCACTGGGTAACTGACTGACTGACTGGGTTACTGACTGACTGACTGACTGGGTAACTGACTGACTGACTGGGTTACTGACTGACTGACTGATTGGGTTACTGACTGACTCACTGGGTAACTGACTGACTGACTTGGTAACTGACTGACTGACTGGGTTACTGACTGACTGACTGGGTTACTGACTGACTGACTGGGTTACGGACTGACTGGGTTAATGACTGGGTTACTGACTGACTGGGTTACTGACTGGGTTACTGACTGGGTTACTCACTGGGTTACTGACTGACTGGGTTACTGACTGACTGACTGGGTTACTGACTGACTCACTGGGTAACTGACTGACTGACTGGGTTACTGACTGACTGACTGACTGGGTAACTGACTGACTGACTGGGTTACTGACTGACTGACTGACTGAGTGACTGACTGACTGATTGGGTTACTGACTGACTCACTGGGTAACTGACTGACTGACTGGGTAACTGACTGACTGACTGGGTTACTGACTGACTGACTGGGTTACTGGCTGACTGACTGGGTTACTGACTGACTGGGTTACTGACTGACTGACTGGGTTACTGACTGACTGGGTTACTGACTGACTCACTGGGTAACTGACTGACTGACTGGGTTACTGACTGACTGACTGACTGGGTAACTGACTGACTGACTGGGTTACTGACTGACTGACTGATTGGGTTACTGACTGACTCACTGGGTAACTGACTGACTGACTGGGTAACTGACTGACTGACTGGGTTACTGACTGACTGACTGGGTTACTGGCTGACTGACTGGGTAAATTACTGACTGACTGACTGGGATACTGACTGACTGGGTAAATTGAGTGACTGACTGACTGACTGGGTTACTGACTGACTGACTGGGTTACTGACTGACTGGGTTACTGACTGACTGACTGGGTTACTGACTGACTGACTGGGTTACTGGCTGACTGACTGGGTAAATTACTGACTGACTGACTGGGATACTGACTGACTGGGTAACTGACTGACTGGGTAAATTGAGTGACTGACTGACTGACTGGGTTACTGACTGAATGACTGGGTTACTGACTGACTGGGTAAACTGGGTTACTGACTGACTGGGTAAATTACTGACTGACTGGGTTACTGACTGACTGACTGGGTTACTGACTGACTGGGTTACTGACTGACTCACTGGGTAACTGACTGACTGACTGGGTTACTGACTGACTGACTGACTGGGTAACTGACTGACTGACTGGGTTACTGACTGACTGACTGGGTTACTGACTGGCTGACTGGGTTACTGACTGACTGACTGGGTTACTGACTGACTGGGTTACTGACTGACTCACTGGGTAACTGACTGGCTGACTGGGTTACTGACTGACTGACTGACTGGGTAACTGACTGACTGACTGGGTTACTGACTGACTGACTGATTGGGTTACTGACTGACTCACTGGGTAACTGACTGACTGACTGGGTAACTGACTGACTGACTGGGTTACTGACTGACTGACTGGGTTACTGGCTGACTGACTGGGTAAATTACTGACTGACTGACTGGGATACTGACTGACTGGGTAACTGACTGACTGGGTAAATTGAGTGACTGACTGACTGACTGGGTTACTGGCTGACTGACTGGGTAAATTACTGACTGACTGACTGGGATACTGACTGACTGGGTAACTGACTGACTGGGTAAATTGAGTGACTGACTGACTGGGTTACTGACTGACTGACTGGGTTACTGACTGACTGACTGGGTTACTGACTGACTGACTGGGTTACTGACTGACTGACTGGGTTACTGACTGACTGACTGGGTTACTGACTGACTGGGTTACTGACTGACTGACTGGGTTACTGACTGACTGACTGGGTTACTGACTGACTGGGTTACTGACTGACTGACTGGGTTACTGACTGACTGACTGGGTTACTGACTGACTGACTGGGTTACTGACTGACTGGGTTACTGACTGACTGACTGGGTTACTGACTGACTGGGTTACTGGCTGACTGACTGGGTAAATTACTGACTGACTGACTGGGATACTGACTGACTGGGTAACTGACTGACTGGGTAAATTGAGTGACTGACTGACTGACTGGGTTACTGACTGACTGACTGGGTTACTGACTGACTGACTGGGTTACTGGCTGACTGACTGGGATACTGACTGACTGGGTAACTGACTGACTGGGTAAATTGAGTGACTGACTGACTGACTGGGTTACTGACTGACTGACTGGGTTACTGACTGACTGGGTTACTGACTGACTGACTGGGTTACTGACTGACTGGGTTACTGGCTGACTGACTGGGTAAATTACTGACTGACTGACTGGGATACTGACTGACTGGGTAACTGACTGACTGGGTAAATTGAGTGACTGACTGACTGACTGGGTTACTGACTGACTGACTGGGTTACTGACTGACTGACTGGGTTACTGACTGACTGACTGGGATACTGACTGACTGGGTAACTGACTGACTGGGTAAATTGAGTGACTGACTGACTGACTGGGTTACTGACTGGGTTACTGACTGACTGACTGGGTAAATTACTGACTGACTGGGTTACTGACTGACTGACTGGGTTACTGACTGACTGACTGGGTTACTGACTGGCTGACTGGGTTACTGACTGACTGACTGGGTTACTGACTGGCTGACTGGGTTACTGACTGACTGGGTTACTGACTGACTGACTGGGTTACTGACTGGCTGACTGGGTTACTGACTGGCTGACTGGGTTACTGACTGACTGGGTTACTGACTGACTGACTGGGTTACTGACTGGCTGACTGGGTTACTGACTGACTGACTGGGTTACTGACTGACTGGGTTACTGACTGACTGGGTTACTGACTGACTGGGTTACTGACTGACTGACTGGGTTACTGACTGACTGACTGGGTTACTGACTGACTGACTGGGTTACTGACTGGGTTACTGACTGGGTTACTGACTGACTGGGTTACTGACTGGGTTACTGACTGACTGGGTTACTGACTGGGTTACTGACTGGGTTACTGACTGACTGGGTTACTGACTGGGTTACTGACTGACTGGGTTACTGACTGACTGACTGACTGACTGACTGGGTTACTGACTGACTGACTGACTGACTGGGTTACTGACTGGGTTACTGACTGGATTACTGACTGACTGGGTTACTGACTGGATTACTGACTGACTGGGTTACTGACTGACTGACTGGGTTACTGACTGGGTTACTGACTGGGTTACTGACTGGGTTACTGACTGGATTACTGACTGACTGGGTTACTGACTGGGTTACTGACTGGGTTACTGACTGACTGACTGGGTTACTGACTGACTGGGTTACTGACTGACTGACTGACTGACTGGGTTACTGACTGACTGACTGGGTTAATGACTGGGTTACTGACTGGGTTACTGACTGACTGACTGGGTTACTGACTGGGTTACTGACTGACTGACTGGGTTAATGACTGGGTTACTGACTGACTGGGTTACTGACTGACTGACTGGGTTACTGACTGGGTTACTGACTGACTGACTGGGTTACTGACTGGGTTACTGACTGACTGACTGGGTTACTGACTGGGTTACTGACTGACTGACTGGGTTAATGACTGGGTTACTGACTGACTGACTGGGTTACTGACTGACTGACTGGGTTACTGACTGGGTTACTGACTGACTGACTGGGTTACTGACTGACTGGGTTACTGACTCACTGGGTTACTCACTGGGTTACTGACTGGGTTACTGACTGACTGACTTGGTAACTGACTGACTGGGTTACTGACTCACTGGGTTACTGACTGGGTTACTGACTGACTGGGTAACTGACTGACTGACTGGGTTACTGACTGACTGACTGGGTTACTGACTGACTGACTGGGTAACTGACTGACTGACTTGGTAACTGACTGACTGACTGGGTTACTGACTGACTGACTGACTGACTGGGTTACTGACTGACTGACTGGGTAACTGACTGACTGGGTTACTGACTGACTCACTGGGTAACTGACTGACTGACTGGGTTACTGACTGACTGGTTTTACTGACTGACTCACTGGGTAACTGACTGACTGACTGGGTTACTGACTGACTGACTGGGTTACTGACTGACTGACTGAGTTACTGACTGACAGACTGGGTTACTGACTGACTGACTGGGTAAACTGGGTTACTGACTGACTGGGTAAATTACTGACTGACTGGGTTACTGACTGACTGACTGGGTAAATTACTGACTGGGTTACTGACTGACTGACTGGGTTACTGACTGACTGACTGGCTGGGTTACTGACTGACTGGGTTACTGACTGACTGACTGGGTTACTGACTGACTGGCTGACTGGGTTACTGACTGACTGGGTTACTGACTGACTGACTGGGTTACTGACTGGCTGACTGGGTTACTGACTGACTGACTGGGTTACTGACTGACTGGGTTACTGGCTGACTGGGTTACTGACTGACTGACTGACTGGGTTACTGACTGACTGGGTTACTGACTGACTGACTGGGTTACTGACTGACTGGCTGACTGGGTTACTGACTGACTGGGTTACTGACTGACTGACTGGGTTACTGACTGGCTGACTGGGTTACTGACTGACTGACTGGGTTACTGACTGACTGGGTTACTGACTGACTGGGTTACTGACTGACTGGGTTACTGACTGACTGACTGGGTTACTGACTGACTGACTGGGTTACTGACTGACTGACTGGGTTACTGACTGGGTTACTGACTGGGTTACTGACTGACTGGGTTACTGACTGGGTTACTGACTGACTGGGTTACTGACTGGGTTACTGACTGGGTTACTGACTGACTGGGTTACTGACTGGGTTACTGACTGACTGGGTTACTGACTGACTGACTGACTGACTGACTGGGTTACTGACTGACTGACTGACTGACTGGGTTACTGACTGGGTTACTGACTGGATTACTGACTGACTGGGTTACTGACTGGATTACTGACTGACTGGGTTACTGACTGACTGACTGGGTTACTGACTGGGTTACTGACTGGGTTACTGACTGGGTTACTGACTGGATTACTGACTGACTGGGTTACTGACTGGGTTACTGACTGGGTTACTGACTGACTGACTGGGTTACTGACTGACTGGGTTACTGACTGACTGACTGACTGACTGGGTTACTGACTGACTGACTGGGTTAATGACTGGGTTACTGACTGGGTTACTGACTGACTGACTGGGTTACTGACTGGGTTACTGACTGACTGACTGGGTTAATGACTGGGTTACTGACTGACTGGGTTACTGACTGACTGACTGGGTTACTGACTGGGTTACTGACTGACTGACTGGGTTACTGACTGGGTTACTGACTGACTGACTGGGTTACTGACTGGGTTACTGACTGACTGACTGGGTTAATGACTGGGTTACTGACTGACTGACTGGGTTACTGACTGACTGACTGGGTTACTGACTGGGTTACTGACTGACTGACTGGGTTACTGACTGACTGGGTTACTGACTCACTGGGTTACTCACTGGGTTACTGACTGGGTTACTGACTGACTGACTTGGTAACTGACTGACTGGGTTACTGACTCACTGGGTTACTGACTGGGTTACTGACTGACTGGGTAACTGACTGACTGACTGGGTTACTGACTGACTGACTGGGTTACTGACTGACTGACTGGGTAACTGACTGACTGACTTGGTAACTGACTGACTGACTGGGTTACTGACTGACTGACTGACTGACTGGGTTACTGACTGACTGACTGGGTAACTGACTGACTGGGTTACTGACTGACTCACTGGGTAACTGACTGACTGACTGGGTTACTGACTGACTGGTTTTACTGACTGACTCACTGGGTAACTGACTGACTGACTGGGTTACTGACTGACTGACTGGGTTACTGACTGACTGACTGAGTTACTGACTGACTGACTGGGTAAACTGGGTTACTGACTGACTGGGTAAATTTAGTGACTGACTGACTGACTGGGTAAATTACTGACTGACTGGGTTACTGACTGACTGACTGGGTAAATTACTGACTGGGTTACTGACTGACTGACTGGGTTACTGACTGACTGACTGGGTTACTGACTGACTGACTGGTTTACTGACTGACTGACTGGGTTACTGGCTGACTGGGTTACTGACTGACTGACTGACTGGGTTACTGACTGACTGGGTTACTGACTGACTGACTGGGTTACTGACTGACTGGCTGACTGGGTTACTGACTGACTGGGTTACTGACTGACTGACTGGGTTACTGACTGACTGGCTGACTGGGTTACTGACTGACTGGGTAAATTACTGACTGACTGGATAAAATACTGACTGACTGACTGGGTTACTGACTGGCTGACTGGGTTACTGACTGACTGACTGGGTTACTGACTGACTGACTGGGTTACTGGCTGACTGGGTTACTGACTGACTGACTGGGTTACTGGCTGACTGGGTAAATTACTGACTGACTGGATAAAATACTGACTGACTGACTGGGTTACTGACTGGCTGACTGGGTTACTGACTGACTGACTGGGTTACTGACTGACTGACTGGGTTACTGGCTGACTGGGTTACTGACTGACTGGGTTACTGACTGACTGACTGGGTTACTGACTGACTGACTGACTGGGTTACTGACTGACTGGGTTACTGACTGACTGGGTAACTGACTGACTGACTGGGTTACTGACTGACTGACTGGGTTACTGACTGACTGACTGGGTTACTGACTGACTGACTGGGTTACTGGCTGACTGGGTTACTGACTGACTGACTGGGTTACTGGCTGACTGGGTTACTGACTGACTGACTGGGTTACTGGCTGACTGGGTTACTGACTGACTGACTGGGTTACTGGCTGACTGGGTTACTGACTGACTGACTGACTGACTGACTGGGTTACTGACTGACTGACTGGGTTACTGGCTGACTGGGTTACTGACTGACTGACTGGGTTACTGACTGACTGACTGGGTTACTGACTGACTGGGTTACTGACTGACTGACTGGGTTACTGGCTGACTGGGTTACTGACTGACTGACTGACTGACTGGGTTACTGACTGACTGACTGGGTTACTGACTGGCTGACTGGGTTACTGACTGACTGACTGGGTTACTGTCTGACTGAGTGACTGAGTGACTGGGTAACTGACTGACTGACTGAGTTACTGACTGACTGACTGGGTTACTGACTGGCTGACTGGGTTACTGACTGACTGACTGGGTTACTGGCTGACTGACTGGGTTACTGGCTGACTGGGTTACTGACTGACTGACTGGGTTACTGGCTGACTGGGTTACTGACTGACTGACTGAGTGACTGACTGACTGACTGGGTAACTGACTGACTGACTGGGTTACTGACTGACTGACTGGGTTACTGACTGGCTGACTGGGTTACTGACTGGCTGACTGGGTTACTGACTGACTGACTGGGTTACTGACTGACTGACTGGGTTACTGGCTGACTGGGTAACTGACTGACTGACTGACTGGGTTAAAGACTGACTGACTGGGTTACTGACTGGGTTACTGACTGACTGACTGGGTTACTGACTGACTGACTGGGTTACTGACTGGCTGACTGACTGGGTAATTGACTGACTGACTGGGTTACTGACTGACTGACTGGATAACTGACTGACTGACTGACTGGGTTACTGACTGACTGACTGACTGGGTAACTGACTGACTGACTGGGTAACTGACTGACTGACTGGGTTACTGACTGACTGGCACCCACACACACACATGGTCCTCTGTAGCTCAGCTGGTAGTGCACGGCGCTTGTAATGCCAAGGTAGTGGGTTCGATCCCCGGGACCACCCATACACAAAAACATGTATGCACGCATGACTGTAAGTCGCTTTGGATAAAAGCGTCTGCTAAATGGCATATTATTATTATTGTTACTGACTGACTAACTGGGTTACTGACTGGGTTACTGACTGTCTGGGTTACTGACTGACTGACTGGGTTACTGACTGGGTTACTGACTGGCTGACTGGGTTACTGACTGACTGACTGGGTTACTGACTGGCTGGGTTACTGACTGACTGGGTTACTGACTGACTGAGTGACTGACTGACTGACTGACTGACTGGGTTACTGACTGGCTGACTGGGTTACTGACTGGCTGACTGGGTTACTGACTGGCTGACTGGATTACTGACTGACTGACTGGGTTACTGACTGACTGACTGGGTTACTGACTGACTGGATAACTGACTGACTGGGTTACTGACTGACTGACTGGGTTACTGATTGGCTGACTGGGTTACTGACTGACTGACTGGGTTACTGACTGACTGACTGGGTTACTGACTGGCTGACTGGATTACTGACTGACTGACTGACTGGGTTACTGACTGACTGACTGGGTTACTGACTGGCTGACTGGCTGACTGGATTACTGACTGACTGACTGACTGGGTTACTGACTTACTGACTGACTGACTGACTGGGTTACTGACTTACAGACTTACTGACTGACTGGGTTACTGACTGACTGACTGGGTTACTGACTGGCTGACTGGGTTACTGACTGACTGACTGGGTTACTGACTGACTGACTGGGTTACTGACTGGCTGACTGGGTTACTGACTGACTGTCTGGGTTACTGACTGACTGGGTTACTGGCTGACTGACTGGGTTACTGGCTGACTGGGTTACTGACTGACTGACTGAGTGACTGACTGACTGACTGGGTTACTGACTGACTGACTGGGTTACTGACTGACTGACTGGGTTACTGGCTGACTGACTGGGTTACTGGCTGACTGGGTTACTGACTGACTGACTGGGTTACTGGCTGACTGGGTTACTGACTGACTGACTGAGTGACTGACTGACTGACTGGGTTACTGACTGGCTGACTGGGTTACTGACTGACTGAGTGACTGACTGACTGACTGGGTTACTGACTGACTGACTGACTGGGTTAAAGACTGACTGACTGGGTTACTGACTGGGTTACTGACTGACTGACTGGGTTACTGACTGACTGACTGGGTTACTGACTGGGTTACTGACTGACTGACTGGGTTACTGACTGGCTGACTGACTGGGTAATTGACTGACTGACTGGGTTACTGACTGACTGACTGGATAACTGACTGACTGACTGACTGGGTTACTGACTGACTGACTGACTGGGTAACTGACTGACTGACTGGGTAACTGACTGACTGACTGGGTTACTGACTGACTGGCACCCACACACACACATGGTCCTCTGTAGCTCAGCTGGTAGTGCACGGCGCTTGTAATGCCAAGGTAGTGGGTTCGATCCCCGGGACCACCCATACACAAAAACATGTATGCACGCATGACTGTAAGTCGCTTTGGATAAAAGCGTCTGCTAAATGGCATATTATTATTATTGTTACTGACTGACTAACTGGGTTACTGACTGACTGGGTTACTGACTGACTGGGTTACTGACTGACTGGGTTACTGACTGACTGAGTGACTGACTGACTGACTGACTGACTGGGTTACTGACTGGGTTACTGACTGGGTTACTGACTGACTGACTGGCTGACTGGGTTACTGACTGGCTGACTGGGTTACTGACTGACTGACTGGATTACTGACTGACTGACTGGATTACTGACTGACTGACTGGATTACTGACTGACTGACTGGGTTAAAGACTGACTGACTGGGTTACTGACTGACTGGATAACTGACTGACTGGGTTACTGACTGACTGACTGGGTTACTGATTGGCTGACTGGGTTACTGACTGACTGACTGGGTTACTGACTGACTGACTGGGTTACTGACTGGCTGACTGGCTGACTGGATTACTGACTGACTGACTGACTGGGTTACTGACTTACTGACTGACTGACTGACTGGGTTACTGACTTACAGACTTACTGACTGACTGACTGACTGTGGTCCTCTGTAGCTCAACTGGTAGAGCACGGCGCTTGTAACGCCAAGGTAGTGGGTTCGATCCCCGGGACCACCCATACACAAAAACATGTATGCACGCATGACTGTAAGTCACTTTGGATAAAAGCGTCTGCTAAATGGCATATTATTATTATTGTTACTGACTGACTAACTGGGTTACTGACTGACTGACTGGGTTACTGACTGGCTGACTGGGTTACTGACTGACTGGGTGACTGACTGACTGACTGACTGACTGACTGGATTACTGACTGACTGACTGGGTTACTGACTGACTGACTGGGTTACTGACTGACTGACTGGGTTACTGACTGACTGACTGGGTTACTGACTGACTGGGTTACTGACTGACTGAGTGGGTTACTGACTGGCTGACTGACTGGGTTACTGACTGGCTGACTGGCTGACTGGATTACTGACTGACTGACTGACTGGGTTACTGACTGACTGACTGGGTTACTGACTGGCTGACTGGCTGACTGGATTACTGACTGACTGACTGACTGGGTTACTGACTTACTGACTGACTGGGTTACTGACTGACTGACTGGGTTACTGACTGACTGACTGGGTTACTGACTGGGTAATTGACTGGCTGAGTGACTGACTGACTGACTGGGTAACTGACTGACTGACTGGGTTACTGACTGACTGACTGACTGGGTTACTGACTGACTGACTGGGTTACTGACTGACTGACTGACTGGGTAACTGACTGACTGACTGACTGGGTTACTGACTGGGTTACTGACTGACTGACTGACTGGGAAATTGACTGACTGACTGGGTTACTGACTGGGTTACTGACTGACTGACTGACTGGGAAATTGACTGACTGACTGGGTTACTGACTGACTGACGGTTACTGACTGACTGGGTTACTGACTGACTGGGTTACTGACTGACTGGGTTACTGACTGACTGGGTTACTGACTGGGTTACTGACTGACTGGGTTACTGACTGGGTTACTGACTGACTGGGTTACTGACTGACTGACTGGGTTACTGACTGACTGACTGACTGGGTTACTGACTGACTGACTGGGTTACTGACTGACTGACTGGGTTACTGACTGACTGGGTTACTGACTGACTGACTGACTGGGTTACTGACTGACTGACTGGGTTACTGACTGACTGACTGGGTTACTGACTGACTGACTGGGTTACTGACTGACTGGGTTACTGACTGACTGACTGACTGGGTAACTGACTGACTGACTGACTGGGTTACTGACTGACTGACTGGGTTACTGACTGACTGACTGGGTTACTGACTGACTGGGTTACTGACTGACTGGGTTACTGACTGACTGACTTACTGAATGACTGACTGACTGACTGACTGTGTTACTGACTGACTGACTGGGTTACTGACTGGCTGGGTTACTGACTGACTGAATGACTGGGTTATTGGCTGGCTGACTGACTGACTGTCTGTCCTGTTATTATGTTATTATTAACAGTATGATCATAATAGTATGATCAAATCAAATCAAATCAAATCAAATCAAATCGGTCACATGCGCCGAATACAACAGGTGCAGACATTACAGTGAAATGCTTACTTACAGCCCTTAACCAACAGTGCATTTATTTTTAACAAAACAAGTAAAAGTAAAACAACAACAAAAAAAGTGTTGAGAAAAAAAAGAGCAGAAGTAAAATAAAATAACAGTAGGGAGGCTATATATACAGGGGGGTACCGTTGCAGAGTCAATGTGCGGGGGCACCGGCTAGTTGAGGTAGTTGAGGTAATATGTACATGTGGGTAGAGTTAAAGTGACTATGCATAAATAATTAACAGAGTAGCAGCAGCGTAAAAAGGATGGGGTGGGGGGGCAGTGCAAATAGTCTGGGTAGCCATGATTAGCTGTTCAGGAGTCTTATGGCTTGGGGGTAGAAGCTGTTGAGAAGTCTTTTGGACCTAGACTTGGCACTCCGGTACCGCTTGCCGTGCGGTAGCAGAGAGAACAGTCTATGACTAGGGTGGCTGGAGTCTTTGACAATTTTGAGGGCCTTCCTCTGACACCGCCTGGTATAGAGGTCCTGGATGGCAGGAAGCTTGGCCCCAGTGATGTACTGGGCCGTACGCACTACCCTCTGTAGTGCCTTGCGGTCGGAGGCCAAGCAGTTGCCATACCAGGCGGTGATGCAACCAGTCAGGATGCTCTCGATGGTGCAGCTGTAGAATTTTTTGAGGATCTGAGGACCCAAGCCAAATCTTTTCAGTCTCCTGAGGGGGAATAGGCTTTGTCGTGCCCTCTTCACGACTGTCTTGGTGTGTTTGGACCATGATAGTTCGTTGGTGATGTGGACACCAAGGAACTTGAAGCTCTCAACCTGTTCCACTACAGCCCCGTCGATGAGAATGGGGGCGTGCTCAGTCCTCTTTTTTTTCCTGTAGTCCACAATCATCTCCTTTGTCTTGGTCACGTTGAGGGACCAGACT